>NC_134578.1:18117500-18290000 GCF_050947875.1 Dermacentor variabilis | reverse complement strand
AGCAACCGAAGATATGGTCTACAATAACATAAAGGTACCAACACGTTAACTCATAAAGAAGTAGGAAAAACCGAATAGCACGAGTGAAAGATTGGAGCGAAATTAATTTGCGTGCGATTTGGCGCTGGCGTGAAGTAGTGCTGTGCGATATCACCAACAGGTACAGACACACGCCTGCCGACGTGTTTTTTAGTCAACGCAGTAACTCTATTGTTTTTTTCGGAAGGCACCTTTACTGCGCTGGAAAAGAACCAACGGCACAAAAATGACAGGACGGGCGTTTTACATTGAGCGGTTTGCTAACTCGCCAGCAGTGCAAGTCACGAACAGCGCTTCGAGCTGTAACTCAAAACAAAATTCAACAGTCGAGATTATGAGGCAGGTATCATGCCGTGAAAACGAGAATAATCCTTGAAACATTCTCCATTAAAAAGAAAATTTGAGATGAAACCCCGATAGAGCCCCTCCTATTCTATTTCTCTCTATAAAAGGAAGATAGATTAGCTATGAAAGCTGTGCGGTCCGCGTGAGAGGTTTGTGATTAGATTTTTTTTTATTATATTTTGGTCATCGCTCCATGCAGTGTAAAGCACTTCATATGTTCAGCGCCTATGTTCGCTATTGTTTTGTTTTGTGCGTCCATCGCTCTAATCATATCAAACTACCTTAACGCATATATATATATATATATATATATATATATATATATATATATATATATCTTTTGGCGTTAACTCCTACTTGTACATTATTGTCTGCAGTAGGCATCCTCCCCCCCCCCTCGTGTTTTTTTTCTTTCGTGGTTGGCGAACGAAGAATTTGCTTGCATTGGTGGTTTGAGTGTTCCCGAAAAGCGTGGTACGGTTTCTTCTCCCTCTTCTTTCTCTTCTTCTTTTCATTTGCTTTTTAATGTAGTCACTCTGAGCGTGAAATACAACTTTCTCGCTTTGCTCTAGGTAAACATCACATACGGCGGGATCGTGGGACGACGGACGAAACTTGGGAGAGCCGTCTTTCCGAGGTGGCCCTCCTGAAAAATTAATCTGCACATTGGAATTCACGATCACGCGAACGCGTTCGCTTGGCTATTGTTAGTGCGCTACTTGCAAAGGAAAAAAAATAAATAAAGAAAGAACAGAATTCCTCATGTAATAAGTGTTCTTGTTTAGTAAGCAACTTTTACTTTCAAGTATTTTACAGGCGGTTAAATTTTCTGCGCGCCATACGAAGACAAGCAATTCATTGCTGTCATGGCCAAAAGAAAAGAAAGGAAAAAGCGCGCATACGCACATTTTGATGCGTGCGTGCCTGTGTATTTGCGTGTGCAGGTGGGCGTGTGCGTTTTTCCTTGCGTGTCTTTGTGTTTTATTGTGCGCATGCGGGTGCGTGCATATCAAATTTTCTTTATGCCCAAATTATGCGGACGTATCCTCTAGCCTAGCCTTACTTTCTTGTTTCTTTTAATTGCATTGAAACACCTCAGGATATACGATGAAAAGTTCGAAGTAAGCATTGCGTTTCAACACAAATAGAGGAAGAAGTAAGGAAAAACGGGAGGAAAATTTCTCACGCGAGAAAATTGTCAAGCCGCTTTATATATCTGGCAGCCGTGCAGCCACTGGCAAAATTATACTCGGAGATTTTTTTGCGGGACCAACAACACAGAGTAAGTAAGGTACGCATGCATGCAAAAGAGCAACAGGCAGGACACAACCGACATGCAAAGATTATTAAAACAAGCGTAATACTTACGTTGTAATGCCCGACGTGGTATTTTTCCTTGGAAGTTTGATGAATCGAAATTCTCGTTTAAACGAACGAGAGAGAGAGAAAGATATAATCTTTAATGGCAGAAAGGTGGAGAGGTCGGCCTGAGTGAAGTACCTCTATAGCCTGCTGGGAAAACGGATTAGGGGAATGCCGGCCAGAGATGGGATGTGAAGAAGAAGGAAGAGGAAGGTGGTAACGGGAATACGCTGAGCACTGCACACCATACTCTTTCAGTGCAACGCGTACCTGTACGCTTCACAGCACAGCACATTCGTCTTCGCAGGCAGAGGTAGAAGTAACTGCAACATAGCTAGGAGACTGCCGATAGTTCCCATAATTTTAGCGGCTGTTAGCGCAACTGGCGCACGTAAACCAGGCAGTAGCAGCTGCGGGCCGTTGATAATTTGTCACAATGAACGAAAGTAAACAAGTAACTTATAGTAGTGTTTCATAGGCTGCAGAAAATCTTCAGTCAGGGGTAGTTCAGAGAGTCAGTTCTACATAAGTTATTTAGCATACTTATCAAGTTCTCTCTGGCACCTCACTTCGTCTTACTTTTTTTAATCTACTTTATAAGGCTAGAAATCCAGGGTGAACGTGTACTATTCTTTTTGTTGATTTGGAACTGAGTTCATGCTTTACAGGGCTACATTGCTAATCTCGTTCAACAAAGGTTCTTTATAATGAGTGAACCGTTTTTGCAAATATGTTCCACATAGTGAAACCTATGGTGAGATAAAGAGCGACGCATAGCAGAAAAGACAAGAAGCTTTACTCAAGGGAGAGCCGACTTAAAGGACGTTCTTTCCAAATAAGTACCACATATAAGTAGAAGATTGCCAAAGTAACTAGGTTCCACTTACGTAAGGAAACCTAGTTAGTTAGCTATACGGGGCTTTATGACGCAAAAGCAACTGAGGCTATGACGCGCTAACCACATTTAGTGAAAGCAATGTTTGACCGCATTAGGAGTGTGGTAATTAACAGAGACAAAATGAGCTCTTGGGGGGAGGGGGGGGGGCAAGGTAAGCACGCAGAACCGAACGGCGCCTCCGTCTGCGGTTTCGCGAAGCTGCGAATTCGTTCTCCGTTGAGATCGATCGCTCGAGGCAACGTGCGCGGACCGCGGGCCGCCCACGTGTGACGTCACATCCGAATTCTGTTAACATCGACCAGCAGGGGGCGCCTCGCGGTGACGTTCGCACAGGTGTGGGACTCCCCCAAGTGCATCGATCGCGTCCGGCAGCCCGCTAACCACTTCAGCGATGCGCCCACGTAGGGGAGCGAATGCGTTCTTGCGGTCGGCCGGGCCGCGCCGAACGTCCAATCGATCTATGATAATTGATGGGGGTTGTTGTACGTGCCGATGCAGCAGCCATCGACGGCTAAGGGGCGCGCACCGCCGTGGGAAAGCTCGGGGACTAATTTTGATCGAGTCGCGTCTTAAGGCGGTCTTGGAAACGTTCCTTCCTCTCTTTCTTTTTGTTCTCCTTTGCTTTTTAACCCTGTTTCGCGAGAATGGCGCTGTCGTGGTTCGAGAATCGAACCTGCGACCTTGCTTCTGAGCGACAGAAAACAGCGGTCTGTTATAGCTTCTGCGAAGATGAGCGTTATCGATAAAACTACGGATCAGTCTTTCGGTTAGCTCATCGATCAACGCGAATCACTGACAAGGGCCCGAGAGCAGTAACCGGAAATTGCCTCCCGCACATTTGGGGGGTTGTGAAGAAATGACGTCTGCTTCACTTAGGCAGTCGTACGGTACTTTGGGCGCTTTGTGTGCATGGACGGTACTTAGGGTGCATGGCTGCGCGTTTTTCGTGTGTGTGCGTTCGTTCGTTCGTAATGCTTGAAATAGGTCGCTAAATGGATCAAACATCCAAACAGAAGCATCCCCTCTGTGTTGAGGGCAGCGCACCGTTTCCACAAATAATTACAACAGTACATTGTCTAAGTGCGCTGACAGGCGCAGTTACCTGCTTCTCCGCGTCTTGACAATGGGTGTGGCGCTGTGGCCATGACGAGGCGGATAAATACATAGCGGAGCAAATATGCACTTCTGCTCGAGCAACGACACTTTCCAGTTTATATACACAGTGATAAACGGGTTTCCCAGGCACGCACGCACACACGCACACACACAATGCGTTTACGGCAAATGCATCGCGCTTAGCTGTACAGCATTTCATTCCAACGCATGCTGTGGTTGTACACATTTTCTTTTGTTTCATTAGCATTCCTCTGTTTTGCGATTATGCACAAAACTCATTTTCGCAAGCACTAACATCGCAAGCACTAACAAATTAAACTTCACTTACCTGTACACCACGTACAGATGCTCAAGCATAACATAACAGGTATTTATTTATTTATTTATTTATTTATTTATTTATTTATTTATTTATTTATTTAGACATACCTTACAGGCCTCACAATGAGGCATTGAGTAAGGGAGGCAGTACATAGAAAATACGTAGAATACATGACCCCTATAAACCGTATCAGTTTACAAACTACAACTGCAAGTGCAACCGAGATTAAGAAGAATTTAGTTCACGATTCAATAGGGTAAATAAGAAAACATAATATAATAACAAGGAATAAATAACACAGATTGTTTTCAGAGAAGTCGTGTAATTAACAAGACGAGAGTGTTAAACAGTATTAGTGATTAAAAAAAGACAGGAAAGTTACTAACGCAACATTCCAACGGAACAGTAAACATAGCGACATAACGGTAATAATGCGACTGTAAGCTGTAAACGATAGTGCAAGTACAAAAAGGCACTGTGCGACAAACGTAAAACTTCACGTTTCTTTAGTCATGTATTCAGTCAAGGCATCAAGGAATGAATCGTAGTTGGACCGGCATGCAATGCTGTCCGGGAGCGTATTCCATATTCTGATAGCACGAGGAAGAGCAGAGTAATGGAATGCATTTGTAGAACCGTAAAGGCGTGCATAGCTGAAATGATTATGAAGCCTACATGTGACGGGGAGTAGGGTCGTTTCAAGCATGCCGGTGTTCGAGTGGAGTGAAGGAAATTGTGGAACAATGATAAAAGGGCAGTGTCTCGGCGAGTGCTCAAGGATTGTAATGAAAGCTTAACATTTATTTGTGTTACACTAGACTGGTAGCTGTAGTCGTTTATGATGAAGCGGCTTGCTCTGTTCTGAATCCGTTCTAGCGTTTCAATTAGGTATTTCTGGTGAGGGGACCAAATGGGACTTAGCCATGTGGGAGAATATTCCAGGTAACCCTCTTTCACACTACAGCGGCTATTAATTTGGTCTATATTTTTATTGTGTGCACCGCAAAAACAAAATGTTCAAGAATATGGATCACCATTCCTTGTATTTGGTACTTTTATGTGGAAGGCTATTTCATGAAAGTGTCAAATTATTTGCAAGAATATTTCCATTTATAGCTGGAGCTTAGGTGGAACGTAATTTGGTAACGTCGTTGCACATAGATCTGGCTATGTGCAATGACAATTGCCATCTGGGTGCCATTTCGACAGGGTGCCATCTGGCTATGGCAACGACAATCTTGCAGATATATTCATATCTGCAAAATTGTTCGACTTGCCAAGTCGAAATCATCAAAAATAAATGACTTTGAGCTTCGGCACTTCCTTCGATACAACTTCTCACCCCGTTGCTGCAAGTCACTCTGACCGTAGTTCTGCGTGAGTTTCACAGAGTCAGCGCAACATTTTACTGCCAACTTAGTGAGACATGTCCGAAAGAATGCTCCACTTGCATAGTAGAACTTATGTGGACCTAAAATAAGGGTATATCATAGCGTAGATTGTTGTCGCTACTTCTTCCGCGCTGCATAGATGATGCGAGCATACAGGATATCCGTAGACGTTTTCCTGATTCGGTTTACCTGACGTTTTCAGTTGCACGAACTGCACAACTAGGCACCTGCACGTTAGGTAACTGCTGCTTTAGGAGCAGCACTCGCTGCGATCTTCGTGGCCCCGGCGCCAACTCTCTCCGGGCCCTTCGAGAGCAAACAAAAAGACCAACCACAGCCCCTCGTTGACCAGAATGAATCAAGCCGCACAGATTCAAGCAGGCACACCCAATCCAATCACACCCAATTCAGCAGATACAGCAGATTTTGCGATTCAGCAGCAGATAACACAGATTCAAGCACGCACACCCAATCGTGTGCGGACTTAGCCGAGTTTGAACTCGACGAGGGTTGTCCGCCTAGAGAATTACTACCTAAAGCAAACTATAGTAACGCACAGAAAACTACCGAGACAGCCGTTGCGCCTTTGACGAGCTAGAGCGGAGAACGGTGGACGTCTAGAAAGCGAAAGTATGCACAAGAGTCAGGAAGCATTCACCGAAGAGTTTGGGAAATTAGAAGACGGGGCTTCTTTTGCCAGTACAAAAGGCGGTCGACAACGCGGCCGCCCGGCTGGACCCTTAGAGGCGCAGCGGGCGGTAGCCCGCCTGAGATTCCCAGGACTGGCCTCTCCACTCGCGCAAGAAAATACATTTGGAGGGTAAAGAAAAGCGACAAATAAAAAGAAGACGACACTTCTGCACGACACAGGTGACGAAGAAGCGTAAAGACAGGCAACTACGCGACGATATCGTGTGCACCGGTCAACAAGCAGGAGCCTGCGTACGGCGGATTGCCCTGCATGTCGAGGGGCGCGATCCACTGGTCTCGCTTCCTGCGAGACGAGAAGTGGATTTCGCGGATGCTTGAGGGGAGGACAAGTGGCCCTCGTGGCATTTGGGCCCTGGGGCCGAGGCGCGGGCCCGTTCTATAAATACGGCCGCGTTTGGCCAATGTCGTCCGGGAAGCAGCGGGTGGCCATCCCGACGTCGCCTCGAGAATGCGAGCCCTACGCGTATATAGAGACGCTATTAGGTTACCGCTCGCTCGAATGTTAGTGCGTCTGTTGTCTAGCGGAAAGTAAAGCATTTCCACAACGTTCCCGATGAACTTTTTGTCTGGCTAGTTGGTGCATGTTACTGAGGTGCTAAAGCGCCAAACAGACGACACAAGAAGAGACACGGACGAGCGCTCGTGTTCTTGTGTCGTCTGTTCGGCGCTTCAGTACTTAAGTGTTATTTCCGATGCCTGGGCAACGGCTTAGCTTTGGGAGACGCCGCAGTGAAAGGTTCCGGAATTATTTTTGACACCCTGGGGTTCCTTCACGGGCGGCTAGATCTATAAGCCCCCGATGCGTTTTAACGTTTCGGTCGCAGAGCCATACGCCTGCTGCAGCTTGCAGTCGAACCGGTGACCTGGCGAAAGTTGTGGGTCGCAGTGTTGCTAACAAATTATGTACTGGCGAAACTGATGAATGGACACTATATAAATAATTTTAACACCCTTGCGGATGTATACGAACCGATTGCCTTGCCCCGTGGCCAACACCTGCTCCATGAAGGGTTTTAAAGAGCGAATAATAAGGGTCGCATAATGGCGATCGAACCATTGATGAGAAAAACAAAGCTTTCATTTATTTTGATGTTATGTTGTCCTTTCTTCTTTCCTGTTCCAAGTTGGGGGGCAGATATTTCGTAGAAAGTAAACATAATGATTGATGTGAGAGATACGAAAGCTGGTTGAAAGAAACTGTATTAGATATTGATACCGAAGTCTCGTATCATACAACGGAGCGTTCACCAAGTGGTAAGAAGCAATAAAAAATGCTTTCAAGTATGGTGAACGTGAACATTCATCTCTACATTGAGCAGAGTGAATGTTTTTATAACCCTATAGCGGCTGTCTGTCACGGGACAAACTAGCACATCAAGAGAGTAAAAAAAAAATTATTGTGTAGGATTACCGCTGTATATCTTTTCACGATGTTCTCTTTTTTTTCTTTGTTTTCTTGTTTTTTTTTTGTGGTCTCATTGGTTGCAGGGTTACCTGTGTTCATTGTACCCCCACTCTATTGAATATAGCCGTGTTGACATCAGTTTATTTTAATACATTAACGGCCCGTTTTTTTCTTTTTCGCCTTTCAAATTACACCCCGTATATTGGCCCCATAAACTTTACTTATATGTACCCTACATCTAACTGCGCGAACTTTTCGCGCTTTTATATGAAATACGCGTTGTGTGCGTTAAATAAGGTTATCTATATTAAGTAGTCCTAGTATGAGGTCAAAGCAAAGTGATATCCTAAGGTTCACAATAATTGGAATGAAATTTGCAAGATCTAACCACGAGTAATCGCAGCATCAGGTGTCACATTACAGAATGTACGATACGCATGACGTCAGACGCTGAAGTTGATTCCATATTACCTCTGCAAATTTCAAGTAACATCGATGCTACCTTAAGATACAGAAGAAAATGAACAAAAAAGCCATGCCCGCAAAAACATCACTGTTATTCATGACAGAGAACGCTACTTACCTACAGTAATGTAAACATTTATCTTAAGTGATACGTTACGTGGCACCTGACATTCCACCGCAGTGGGTGATGCATGAGGCCCTCTGCGCAAGCGCCTCATCACCGCGGTATTGCTGTAGACATTCCGAGGCATCAACGTTTTAGCACACCATGATCGCGTACCGTGCTATAGCGCAGAATCAAATTAATCATGCAGTGAATAATTTGGCTGTTAGAACGTTGAGTATCGGCAGCGCGTCGCGAACGCTAATGCTGTGGCGCCCTCTGTTAGGTGAAAATCAAAGCAGTGTTCCGGCTTCGTGCCATCTCACTTCGCCCAGCAGCGTCTAAACGAGCAGCTGATCTCTACGTTATCAGTAAAATGTTGAGCACATTTTCTTCGGCTTCAGAATGTGAGTAAGCGACTGCTGATTTCCCATTTATTTGTTGTCACGACTGAGGGAGCAAGTAGTTAATTATCCAGGATCAAGTATAGCAAGGATTTGGATCAAAGCGGACGGTCCGGGCTCATCCGGCTGCTGCTATGTTGTTACGCAATCACCGAAACCGACAGTATTATCCCGGACGTTGTCGAATTGAGCCAGGTAATGGCGGAATTTCGAGCCAGTAGGAGAGGCCCACAGCAGCTTCCCATTGGTTCGAAATGCCACCATTACCAAATGCGACACCGTAACGGAATTCTGCAATTACCATAATAGTAGCCCGGTGCGGATCTCAAGTGATACAAGACGCGCGTGTGCAGTGGTTTCTTCTGTCTTGCGTATCGTGGTACCACATCCCACGTTACCCAAAGCTTCTGTGGTGTGAAGAATGTCTACATTTAATCAACGTTTCCGTGTTTAGAGCATGAGTTGAGACTTGGGAAAATATAATCAAAACGACCAACCCCGGCCTGATCTTACCGCACCGAAACGTATGGAGTGCCGGTTACCTAAACTATTCGACAATGTTCACCTTTATAAACGTTACCATGGTTATAGTAACGTTTACTGGAACTCGAGCAGTGCTTTATATTTGGTTGTTCTAGACGCTTCAAAGGAGGATTTCAGTTCTACAAAGCCTCCTCAGAGTAGACGCGAGTGGGCTTCAACGGATGGGAACATCACAGGAAAAAGGAAAATGAAAACTGTTCCTCAAGGTAGTGGCGCATAGGGCAGGCCTTGTCCGCGAAAGGTGAAGAGAAAAACTTGGTACTGCTCTTGGTTTGAGCCGAGCACTTTATTGCCAATGTGTTTAGAAGCAAGTTTCTTCTCTTCGAACGTCTTCTTCCTATTGTGCGGCCCAAAGTTGTTGGCACTTGAAAAAGCGCCGCGGTCCTTGTCTGCACGACGTAGTTCGAACTGAGGAGAACAAGATTAAAGTATCGCAGACTCCGTCTTATTCCGATTTTTTTTTCTTCTAAAACTGGGACTTCCTTCCGCAGAGGACATCAACAAGCCTGACACAATAGAACGCGATGTTTCACACTATACACATCGCATTTCGTTGAAGTTTCGTAGCTTATCTTTGTACGTCACGTTGCTCGGAGACCCTATACATATGAAAGGTCCGCAAGTGTAGGGCAGATCAAGGCTTCGAGTTTCGACGTATAGGCGAGGTGGAGTTGGGAGGTGCAGGGGACGGGGGCGGGGCGGAGGTATTTTCGCAACGACAGAACGCACACCAAGCGGATTGGCTGCAAAGTGGCAGCCTGCTACCCTGCAAGCTTTCAGGGGATGTACATGAAGCTGTGAGCAATAAAAGAAAGCCATTGAAAAGTTCTTTGGCTTCGTTCAGAGAAGAGGCATAAAAGAGAGCTTGCACTTAAGTTGCTGTACTTGGAGTTCTGAGAACCAAGCTCGTTTAGGCAGGAGCTTGGAAATGTAAGTATGCGCAAAAGTTTGCCGAAGGAACGGAAGTGAAAAAAAAAAAATACTGGCAGGCACGCCGCAACGCGAATAGATCCCCCGCACGTGCTTCTAACAGCGCCTGAATTCTTTCTCAGCAAATTTGTGCACTCGTGTGAGAATTCAAAAGATGCGGTGCTTGGAAACACAGAGGGGGCACGTGGGAATGGCTCTACATCCGCACTTACAGCGTCTGCTAACAAAGAGATTGAAGCTTCCCGCGAGGGCTGGAGAATCAAGCGTCGTTTCCTTCTATAGACCGTTATCATCATCAACGAAGCGCGTTGGTGAGAGACTTGGGTGTTCTTAAAGCTCGACTTTGAAGGCTGTAGCGAATGCAGCAACAGTATAAGTTGAAACGCGAGTAAGAAATAAGTAATCAAAACGCCAGTTACGCGTAATCACTTTGATGTGCAACTACTCTGCAGCCAGTTCCAAGCGTGCAGCAGTCCAAGATGAACATTCTGCAATCTGGATGAAGCTACTGTTACAAATGAAGGTGAGACTGGGAGCAAGGCATTGAAGATATTTCGGAATTATTCGCCCTTTAATTTATGCTGAAGTAGAAAGCACGCAATTTAAACGTAGCAGAAGAAACGGCGTCAATCACTCTAATCCTTATAACATGAAAGATAACAAGATAAACATAAAATGTACGGAGATTCACCAGGCTCCATCCCGACGCACGGGTGAGGTCTAAAAAAATGAAAACAAGAAATGTGAATAAGAGACCCGTGGTACTCGCACCCGCACAAGAACCAGTGAGCATGAAAGCTTCATGTCGGCCCAGTGTGAATGTGGAACGTGGAAGCTTAATACCCCTTAATATAAGAATTTGTGCGCGGTGAAACAGTAGTGTGCGGTTTGTTGACTTCACACGGTCGCGTAAATAAAGTACACGAAGACGGAATGCTTAGCACGCCTTGATGGAAACATTGCTCATTCGCAACTGGCCAAGCGTTTTTTTTTTTTGTTTGTGTGTGTGTGGGATAAAAGCACCATATCGTAGGACAATATTACCATCAAAACGGTCGTGGACAAAGTGGCGTCCCTGTCGCAGCACCGATGCCTTCGTTGCGTTACGGCGGCGATATCTTGGGTTGTTTTTTTTTTCACATTATTTTTTTTTCTATTTGTGACCGCCCCTACTGTGTGTGACCTGTACTGTGAGTTCTACTTTTCTTGGACGTTTGTCATCTTGCTCTTTCTTTGCTCTTTCCTCCCCTCCTTCTTATCTACCATTTCTGTTTCCGTCTCCTCCTTTCTGAAGAGTAGGCAGGCGTTGGGCCCTTTCCGGTGACATTTGCCAGCCTGCTCCTCGCTTTCCCTTTCCTCTCAAGGGTACCATACGTTTTCAAATCAAATGATAATAATAATTCTCTATGTTTACGCAATGAATTTTTTCCACAACGCACAATTTGAGTTTAATTTTAGATAAAGCGGGCCTCACTGTATATACATGTATATGAAGTAACAATAAGTTATGATGCAGTTCTCGTTCTCACAATCTATGACGTCATCAGAAGCTAATGCGAGGACTTCCGCCAGGGGACGCACGCACCGGAGCCTAGATTTAACTTGGTTCCCAAGTCACAACCAAGTGTCCCCTTGCGGCAACATAGTTAACAATTTCATGCGACGGCATTTGTAGTCTAACCCATCCACTTGATTATTCTCGCGTTTTCTTTGGTGTTCCTCTTATTCACCTGGGGCATGTGCGTGTCCTATGGAAACATACGACGTTTTTCCTCCAAGTTCCCACGCACACCTGACTGCCTCAGCAGTCCCGCCAGTTCTCGCCCGGCCGCATCGAATCTAGTTCTAAGATATAAAAAGGCGGAAAACCGAGCGTTACGTATACCCGACAGCCTTGACACCTTTATCCTCGCCCCGCATGAAATGAAGCTGTGGGCTGAGATCCTGCAGGGAGCTCTTCGCCGCCTTCGTGAGCTCTTCTAGCCCCAACCCTGCATCTGCCTTCTATCTGTAGCCCAGTGCGTAGCTATCCCCAAAACACTCCCTACGCCCTCACATGCACACAAGCTCCGTCTCTAAGCGGGTACTTCCAAAATCCTATCTTTTACGCAGTTACTTCGGCAATCCTTCCGACGAGGCTTTGCCATCTCGCCCCTTTGGCAGCTAATAAGCAACAACGTACAACCCTGCGTCTACATCCGAGCATTTCGGTCTCGCTAGACGTGTCTAGCGGACAGGTTTTCGCTTTCATTTTCCAGTATGAAGATTTAAAAAGCGTATAAAAAATCAAAGTATAGACAACCTGCCATGGCAACGCGTAATATTACCGATAGGGACTCTCGACAGTGCGGCTCTTCACAGCTCTTTCTCGCCATTTATGCTGAATGCGAAACCATGGCGTTGCTGTCGACGTTTTTTGGGCGAACTATATCAACTATGTTTTTTTTTGCTGGCTGCTGAATATTTATCCTTGGTGCTTTCTTGATTTTTGTAGTTCGAGGTAGAGCGAACGACAAGGAAGACTACACCAACTCGCCCAATTTTTTCGTTACATTGTTGATTTTGTCTAAAAGCAGGAAGTTTATAGCTCGCATTTTATTGACATGAAATATAAGTACATATCGGCATCAATAGATGGTGTCGACAGCTTCCTTTCACTTGAGAAAGGTGCAAATATCGCAAATTACGAAACATCACGAAGGTAAAAGAAACACATTAGAAAATGGCATAAGCCATATGAATTCCCGTATTTGTTGCTGCGTCTATGTGTTTCTTTTTCTACGTTGATTTAACGCGCGGCCTTGCGGAACCTGCTTTAATGTTGGAATACTCTCGCGTCGCCTGATGCTGTCATCCGATATACACTTATAATTTTTTTGTGGCTTACACAGTAACCAGCGAGAAAAATAGTTGAGAAAGGTAACTGGTGTTCTCTTCATTCACCATTTTTCCTTCCGGGCATCTTATGTTTCGTGTTCCTTTTTCCTGCATTATATAGTAGCTGCAGTTTACGTGTATTTTTGATGATTGACATAGCCCATCCTTCGGTGGGCTATTTTCCTTGAATCTCGCAATCAAAAAATAAAAACTACAACGAGCACTGTCATTCACGTCCGAATAGTTTAATCGATCGAGTCTCACGCAGTCGTCTGGTGTATCGTGTAAATAAATGCATTTATTTATTTTAAAGCACATTCTGCAAAGAGAAAAAGAACGCATTGCTGGCATAACCGCATCTTTAATTGTTCTATAACAATATGGTGATCAAAGTGGAAAGTGGAACGGTGGTATTGCAACAAGCACAGGCTGTCTCATAAAACCTTGTTTTCTTTGCAAGTTACTAAGGAATACTGCTGTTGGGGTCATGTAGGCGCAGCACAGGAATATCTGCTACCAATGTGCGTTATGCAAGCGAAATGATTACAAACCGACTTATTGTGATTGCTCTCTCGATCTCTCTCTCTCCAGTAGTTAGACGCGCAGTTTTATAATAAGGGAGGTACACTTTTTATTTTATTTCTACAATGCGTCGCCTCATTACGCATGATAATCGTAGACATTTTCCAAACAATTATAGAAGGACCAAATATACTAACAGCGCTAGTGAAACACAAGGACACAGGAAGCGGTAGAAAAAGCACTTGACTGAATACTACTTTCTTTCGTGTTCTTATTTTTCGATCGACATTACAATAGCTAAAATAAATATACAAGAAATATACAAGAAAAAGACGCATACAACAATCACAAATTCTACTACCGCTACTACTACCGCTGATAATAAAAATAATAAATTGAACACTCACACGCACACATACAAACACACTCGCGCACACAATGAACATCGCACTATTGCCCTGATATAATGAGCTACGTGGTCAAGAAGAAAGGCTTGAAGCACGTACTTCTCATTCCTCCACTTCACTTCTTACATACAAACAAACAAATGATCACTGGTTTATACCTACATTTTTTGTTGCTATGACCCACAAGTTGTAACGTTAAAGAATTCAAGGCAGGGTGTCATGTGCGTGAGCCGTGACTTCGCATATCGCGCCTTGCCTTGGAGATCGGACCCGCCTAATCACGGAGGCCAGGCATAGCGCAAGGTGCTTGGCACGCGTCTCACTGGTACAAGCGGCGATATGAAAAAATAATAAAAAAGGAAAAGAGAATTATTACTTCACTTGAAAACGTATATACTATTGAAAGACGGAAAAAGAAGATATCATAGAGCAGGCTGTCAACTGCCACCGGAAGGAGCCCAACTCCTGACGAGTGTTGTGGAAGCCAGGGACAGAAACGAGGATTAATGGTGGCGTGCAGGCACAGAAACCGCGATGTAAAGTGGCTGCTTTTCAGGACAATAAGCTTATTGCAGGTTTTATCGGTTGTTGACACAAAGCCAAACTTCAGGGCCCTATAAATAAGCAAAAAATTGACAAATAGGCACGCAGACAGACAGACAGACAGACAGACACATACATACATACATACATACATACATACATACATACATACATACATACATACATACATACATACATACATACATACATACATACATACATACATACATACATACATACATGCATGCATACATACATACATACATACATACATACATGCATGCATACATACATACATACATACATACATACATACATACATACATACATACATACATACATACATACATACATACATACATACATACATACATACATACATACATACATACATACATACATACATACATACATACATACATACATACATACATACATAAAGTACATACAGACAGACAGACAGACGGGTTCGCCTGAAGTGACTTCAGGACCCGCATACACCTCATCGACGCCATGTTTTTGGACACCACCTCATTGGTAAAAGGTTCATAAGCTACTCCCCGTCTGTTGCCACCTGTTGGAAGGCTGTATACCCATCTACTTTTCATATCCTAGCAAAGTCTCAATTTTTCCCTTTACTTTACACTTCTCAATGTTCTCTCTCCCAATATGGGACATTTATTTCGTAACATGCGATAGGATGACAGCAGTCTTCGCTCACTCGACGAAGTGCTCCGCGACGAAATGGGACGATTGACCGGAGCCTATTGGGACAGCAAACCGCTGAATGTCATTTCGCGCAACCGATCGGCTGGAAAAGAAACCAACGTGGCGAAAGAAGAATGAGCAAGTATACTTTAGAACAAAACGGGAACAAGAAAGACAAGAAAACGAATGACGGCTCCGCGCACCTTCGACTGCATTTTGTGCATCTTCCAAGTGAGTCGTGTAGCAGCAAATCGAGGCAAGGCACCCTCGGCACCTTGTCGGTCTTCCGAGAAGCGGTTTCGGTAACTCTACCAGATCCGAAGCTGGCACAGAGAGACATGTAAGACAGGAAAAAAAGAAGGAAGAGCGGGAAACCTGAACAAAACAAAGTAACGAGGACGCGGAAAGAATGGAAGTGAATGGGAAAAAAAGCGGCCCATCATTTCTCCATTGGCGTTGCGGGCAGACTGAGTTTCAAGATCAATGGAGAAGCGAAGATGGCCGATGCCCCCGAAACGGCGCATAGTGGTGCCTTTGATCTCGGCTACGCCACTTGAGTGGCGGTGTATATTGCGTTCCGTTCGATATCATCTTGTTGCGCTCAGCTCTTTGGTGTTGTGCTGGTTTCTGGTTGGGTTTTACTCTGTTATTTGCACTTGAACTCGTGCGTGTCTGCGCGTGCGTTTGTGCGAGCGTTTTGTTCAGCGCTGCTTGTGCGCGCGCGCGTGCGTATGTATGTATGTATGTATGTATGTATGTATGTATGTATGTATGTATGTATGTATGTATGTATGTATGTATGTGTGTATGTATCTATGTATTTATGTATGTATGTATGTATGTATGTATGTATGTATGTATGTATGTATGTATGTATGTATGTATGTATGTATGTATGTATGTAAAGACCTGCGGCAGATAGCGCCATGCATGCAACTAAGAAACATTCTGCGGCAGATATCGCAATTTTGCGGCGTCAGCTAGACTACGCGAGGAGGCAGACGATGCGTGAACGGCGATTCGAAGGTTGTTGTAGCCAATTAACAAACTTTCATTGAATAACTTTGTATTTGTAGTTTTCAGACATATTTTTTTTCTATTTCGGAATAAACAAGGGCTGCAGAAATGAAGTCAGATTGGCAAAAAAGCTTTGCTTTCCACTACGTTTCATTTGCAGACTGATCGATTTGTGGAATATTGCCGGAAATTGTCCCCCCCCCCCTTCCTCCCTCCAAAAATATTAAACCGCGAAGTTGGCCAATTCGTAACTGTGCAACGGAGATTGATATCGCAGTTCCGTAAACTACATCTGTTAGAGCATCTAAACCGGGCAAATGTGATATATGAGCTCATAGATTACGTGAAATTTTTACAATGTTTACTAGGCTTTTCCAAAAGTCCCGTTGAAAAATTGATATTTTAAAAGGTGGCGTATAATACACCGCTCGCTTGATAAGTCTCAATGGTACTGTTTAGAAAACTGTGATATCTTATTTTTTTATGCCTTGTTACCAAGATATGGAATTCATACTTCGCCTTTTGAAAATTTTCCATATTTCAATTACTTGTTATTGTGGGCGCTCATACTGACACGCCAAATGAATTTTCTGCATCTTCGTCACCGTCGACGTGTCGCTTCGTACTTATTTAGGTACATCCATGTGATTCGCTTATGCATGCTGTATATGCGCGTCATATTTCTACACTAATCAATCACGAAAGTTTCTCATATCAGTTCTTACGTTCTTGACTAAATTATTGCATAACATTTCGAGAATGGCGGCCTCTAAACAAATGTGTGTAAACAAATCATTCACAGCGAGTGGGTTTTATTGTAAATCTTCTCAGACTATTGAACTTTAAAAGTGCAGAGCAATATCAGTGCCAGAAGTTTTGCCACCCCCGCGTACGTCACATCCGCGCTAGTATAACACAGTCTGCGAAGTTTAAACGCACCGTTAAACGTTGCTGTGGCATTCATTCCTGTTCCCTTCAGGTGAAACTGGCAATTTTTTCTGGCTGGCTTAAATTAAAAATGAATTTGCTAAGATCAGTAGATATCATATTTTTTTTTTGTTTTTAAAAGCATCAAGCCTTATCTAATGTTGCGCAATAAGAGTCTAGAAAAAAAATATTTCTCCGTCGTCATGTATTTGGATGACGGCCTTCTGAAGTAAAGCACCTGTGAACCTCTCAGAAGCGGGCTCGCTCAACACATGTCAAATGCTGGTTCCTTCGCAGCGGTCGCAGACTACACGAATTCGCTTTCAAATGCGTTCCACGTACGATGCCTCACTCCTATTAACCTGCAGACCAGGTGTGTTGTCCACAGCTAGCCGGCCTTCCCGCTCATCTTTGCAGCTGAACCCCATTAACCCTACGTAAGCCACCAATAAGTTGCCTGCCCAAATTTCAAAGGTCCTCCGACACTTCACGCGACGTGAGCTGTCATCCATAATTAACAAGTTTGAATGAGATCAACGGGTCCATGAATACACCCTCCATTCTTCGTGCCTTTTCATACTTTAATCGACCCCATCGTCTAGCTCCCGTCAGGAAAAGTAAGGGTCCTGTGACGTGCTATTTGTTGTTACTTTTATTTGTGATAGTTTTACAAGACTCCCTTGAAGGAATTAACGCAGAAAGTTGGGATAGTTGGTGTTGATGCATTTTCTGAGACACAGTTATACTAGCGCTAACAAGACTATCAGGAAAATGTTTGAACAGGACAGAGCCCTAGCGCTCTGTCCTGTCTCAACTTTTTTTTTTGTTAGTCTTGTTAGCGCTAGTAACTATGTCCCTTGAAGGAGCTGACGTCGACATGATATGAATAGCCAAATAAATTCATGGCCGTGGCCAGGTAACACTAACAAACTTTTTAGAATCCGTACACAGTCGCAGCAGCCAGTTTATTCTCCCTAATTATAACCGTTATTCTAGTGCTTCATCGGTGAAACTAACGATTTGTCTACAATACCTCGAATTGCACCGGTAGAATAAATAAATGAATAAATAAAATAGTGTTCTCGGCTGTGGCTCTTCCATAGAACATTACATTTCAATCAAATCCTTGAGAACTAGTTTCCACCGTCAGCCGTGGTGCGTATACTCTCCTATTAATTATTCCTAGAGTGTTAATGTATTCCTTTGTCGCCCCACTCGAACTCATTTGCACCAAGAACAGTCAGAAGACTGCACACAACCCTGTCTCCATAACTCGAAGAACTAGCTTCATTACATCCGCTAATACTCCCACCGTACTTTACCACTCCTCTCTATAGAACCAATGCGTGATTGAAAGTGCGAAAATAAAAAAATACGAAATTGGTATTATGAAAATTTGCGCAGTAATTTAAATGTTTTGACGACGAGATATCGAGCACTTATCTCCTTGTTCAGCGTTATATATATCATGCACATGACGTCACGGATGCAATTCTCACCAGTCTGGTCCTTCAACATGGCGGCATGAATTACAGCAATGTATCATAACATTCACTGGTAACCTGCTTCAGTGTAATAGAGACGCGGTCGAAATGCTGTTGGCGACTGTGCCAGAAACATGGCATATACAACGGAGCCACCGCTAGAGACACCATCAGACGCAACTTTTCACCGTCCTGGTCCTCCAACATGGCGACTAAGATGACGTCAGTGCAAGCCATCGATGCTCTCGCGAAGCAGCGAGTTTCCAGGCGTTTGATACGAAATCGCTGTGATGGCCAGTGGTACAAATTTCCTGCATTCAAACTTTCATCGACAAGAACTTAAGCCTAGAAGCCCCGGACACGTCTTCATACTCATCAGTATGCCAGCGCTCCTAAACGTATACACATCTTTCCGAGCACCAACGGCATTTCCTTCCGAAAGAAGTTTGACGGCTCTGCGACCAGCTAACTAAGTTATGGACCTTGTTGGCGTCTAAAATGCGACGCCGATAAGAAGCTCCGAAGAGGGCTCTGCGAGCTCCTATATTTTTTCTCGTTTCGAGCGTTTTGGGATACCGGAAATGTTGCGCTCAGCCGAAGTTCCGGGCAACCGGTATCTTACTTCCGGTCGCTGCCTAGCAGCCGCGATCATTCTGCCTGCCTTCAGAAGAACCTGACACTGTTTGTGGTCGTTTTGCGCTAATAACGGCCACATCTCGCTTGAATTGATTTGCAGATCTCAAAGATTCACAAAGTTTGTCGAGGCAAGTGTAGTTTACTAGAGCACAGAAAATATTCGTCGTTTCTTTAGTGAGACGCCACTTATGGTTCATTTCGCTCGGACCGCAACTGCTGGCGTAGACACAAGCCTCTATAACCATACAGGGGAAGCACTAACCAACAAGTGAAAACTGTTTTGAAGAAAGAGAAACAGAACAAATACAAAAAACTTGGCACCCACAACTGGAGTTGAGCGCCCCATCGTGCGGACCACTGTTGTTTGGTAGTAGAAAGGCACTCAAGAACTAACTAAACTTCCTTAACCAAAGCGTACACCGGAGGTTGCGTAAATGAAAGTGTTAGAGATTATGCTTATCTACAAATTGGCAAGTTTACATCAATTGCTATAGTATGCAGTCATAGATACACGTCACTTTATATTATTACTCGGTGTCCATCGGTTCACTGATTGTGGTTTCGAGCTTCTCGTGAAAGGTGTCTCAACTGATGGATTCTCCTGTTAGGGCGGAGCGAGCCCGATGTGCGTCATTGCTGACGTCAATGCGCACTTGAGGAAGAAGCCAGATGCGCTGTGCGTAAAATTCGGAAACGAATGTTTGAAGCGATAAGTGAAGGTATATTATTTCATCGGCGCTTTGCCGGGTCTGCAGGTCACACTGAGCGCTATCTTGGCGGTCGACAACGTGTGCGCGCTCCAAATGCAGTCCTAGGTAACTGCCTGAAACGATGCATGAGAACGCACTGACTTCAGGATCAGCACACGAAAACGGTCAAATATCATGCTGTAAAAAAGGTCTGCCATCGAAAAAGAATGCTTCTCATTAAAATCCAGTCGGTTCACGCATGCACTCAAACCAAAAGAAAGAAAAAGTATACATACTGATTTCAAAGAGCAACTGAAGGTGCTCTCCTGTCTGACTGCCTTTCATGCTAGTCCAGGGGCTGGGTGTGAATTATTCGATGTGATAAGGAGGTTCGTCGCAACATGATCTACTTCGGGCAGATAGTATTCAGCAAAACCTGCTTTCCAATTTGCTATTGCGCTGTCTAAACCCATCGTTTAAACAACAGACCATGCCCTGTGCTTGTACTGTGTGCTTCTATTTCAGTTGAAGCACTCGTTGAGGCTGTAAGCGTGAAATAATGTCGACAAACTGGCCCAACTGTGCACCTTTTGTGCGGCCAATTTACGGCTGGCGATATACCATGAACTGAAACATATTTCTTTATTTTACTTATTCGCATATACCTGCTTTTGCCCAGTGTTCATTACCGTAGGGTGTTAGTTTAGCGTTTATACACACGATTATGGCTTTCTTCGCCAACCTTTGGCACCGGAAACGCGCCAAATTCAATGGCCATTGTGACCTGTTGCCACGAAGCATCCATAATTGGTTGAAGTGATTAAAAATGTGGGAACTACATTTCTTTTTCCTGAACGTAATGTCTATTACATTGCCGACAATAAAGCATGCAACCTCCATTAAGTACTTTCCTGTTAAGGAAATATTAAAAAAAGAGTTTTACGTACAGGAACTATAATCTGATTATGAGGCACGCCGTAGTGAGGAACTCCGGAATAATTTTGACCACCTGGGGTTCTTTAACGTGCACCTAAATCTAAGTACGAGGGTATTTTCTCATTTGGCCTCCATTTAAATGCAGCCGCCGTGGTCGCAATTCGATCCCGCGACCTCGTGTTAGCAGCCCAACATCATAGCCGTTAAGCAACGCCGGCGGGTTAAGAAATGTTACCCTAGTGCTTTTAGAAAAATATTGAAGTCGGGCGGAACTCCGATTTCTTTTTTAATATGCGAAAAACGCTGAAATCAAATCTTTATACCAAGACTGAGCCAATTGAAATGACAGTTGCTTCTATTCTCATTATTAAAACGATAATGCCTCGTTCCATAATTCCGTATTGTTATGTAAGCTTTAATAGAAAAATATGGGTTTCTATGCGGAATCCCATAAGGTGAGTAGGCTAATTGGAAATACACGCGACATGTGTCCAAATAATAAATATTTCTTGCAGAGCACAAATAGGGTGACCCACCAATCCCAGTCTATATACATTTGATTGCTATTGTTAAATGTCTGTTTTTTTTTAATTGCGGAAAAAAGTGGTGCATTAGAACAAATTGAAGCTCAAAGTAGAACAACGCCGTGTCGGCCTGGCCGACCAAATATTAGAGTTCTCTCATCTTTCTCTTTGAGAGTGTCTTAATTGAGGGTACAAGATATAGTATATGAACTACATGAAATCATTCTACTGTTTATGGAAGTTTGGTGAAATTCGTTTGCATGAATGGATTATTTTATGACGATGTGTGTTAGCACAGTTTCCTTTGCTCTGCGAGGCCTGAGTGACGGAGTACACGCTAAATTGATATAATTTCTTTGCGGAGTTAGAGGGTTTTAAGCGTTGTTTCATTTGTTCTAATTTTTGTATAGTTGGCATAAAACAATCCTGGGCCCAAGCTTAAAATACGCTTTAGCCGAAGGGCGCAACTGAGAATCGATTTTTAATGCAAATAATCGTGCTAGCATCGGTTCAGCGGACGCCGAGAAAAATCGATCGTCTTGTTTCCAAGTAATTAGATAACAGCTACACGCTGAAACTTCATTTTAGAAGCTCCCACAGTGAACTTATTCGGGGACTTAGTTTCTCCAGTACATGAACACTTTGGAATTTGTTCCTATCGTTATTCCCTTGTTTCGCCTATGTTATGGGCGATAATGAGCTTGCGTGTGTTTCCGTGATTAGCTTTTGCACTGAAACAAGCGCACCACCCCTGCGTCTCGAAACTCTACACTGACGACTACCTGGCGTGCACAGGTGCCTGCCTTACTCGCACAGATTGGAAGTTTGTAAGCCTGCACGCTATTTTCGACGCGCTGAGCGAGATGAACTTCATAAAGAATGGAACCCTCGCAAATTGACATCAATTTCTCATGCGATATATATATATACGCTTTCTGACCAAGGCCGGTCCCGCGGTCGAAATGCGAATTTTTTTCCTTCGTGTTTCTAGTCGCCTTTGTCCAGGTAGGTCTCTCTCTCTCTCTCTCTCTCATATATATATATATATATATATATATATATATATATATATATATATATATATATATATATATATATATATATATATATATAGAATGTGTGTGTGTGTGTTGCAATTTTTCTATTTTTTAAACACCGAATCCGAAGAACTACTTCGTTTCCATATATATATATATATATATATATATATATATATATATATATATATATATATATCGGCCATAAATTCCTTTGCATTTTAATATATGTTTGAGGGGTCTCCGGAGTTTCGCTACAGCATATACACATACCACATCTTGTTGCGAATATTTTCACCGGTATGTTATATGTTATTGACCTCAGGCAACCAGCTCGAGCCTCCAATAGGTAGGCAGTGCCCCTTGTGTTATTGCAAATATTTTCTCTTCTAATGTTTTTCCTCTCATTGTTATAATTCTCCGTGGCTCTTTTTGTGTCCGTTCTTTTCATTCTTTTCTCTGTCTCGGTTTTTCTCTCTCTGATAACACCTGGTCGTCGGTTCACTTGAAGAGGTGTTCGGTAGCGCGATCGAAAGACAGGACAAAAGAAGACACACAGGGACACACACAGCGCTAGCTTCCAACAATGTTTATTCTCGAAAACAAGGCCGTGCTTATACACTCAGCCAACGTGAGTCACAGCCACGTTAACACTTCAACATTCAATGCGAAACCTTTTTTAGAAGTGATATCTTAAGCCATTCGCAAAAATTTCAATTCTTTTTCAGAGAGAGCCAACGACGTTTTACTGATACAGGATTCCCCCAGAGCAGCAATCTGCCCAGCTTCTATTATAAGTCTAGTTAGTTCGCTCTTACTTCTACCGGTAATGGTTGTGAATTCGAAGAGAGGTGAGCAGTTACGCTGCTTACAGGGATGGGGGAGCAACCCATCGGATGCAACTTTTTCGAGCTTAACTTTGCGTTCGCGCAACCTATCCTTGGTGCATCTGCCCGGCTGCCCGGCGTAATACTTCCCACGCGATATGGGCGTACGATATATAATCGAAGCCCCACCATCTCTAAAATTTTGCTGTGTTTAACTTGGCAGCTAGGAACACTGTTTTTCTTTTCTAGTCTTGTTTTCGTGCGCAAGCTCATTAGGTTGTTAGGTGCAGAAAGAAACACATCAGTGTTACCTCGGCGGGCAGTTTTCTTTAGGTTGTGCGACAACCGGTGGATATATGGTATAACCGCCCGTCCTTTTTTGTCACGGTTACTATTCCCTTCCGCACGTTCAGAGATCCCAAACTGCTGCGCTTGCCTTAGTATTCCTTGTACATCTGATAGTAGAACTTGACTCTGATAAATTTCATTATATCACATAGCTGCATGGCCTCTTGTCTTAACGCTTCGTCAGTGCAATTATGGCATGATTTAGTAAGTGCGTTAGTCACGCATTTTTGCAGTTCCACTTTTTACTAATTTAGGAAGGGATGATTAATAGGACAAGAACAGTTTATTTGTCACGGGACTGTAGTACTAGCATGTTAGGTCATCACCGAAGGTAAATTTAAAATCAAGAAATTTGATCTTTCGTTCTATGGGCGCTTCGAATGTAATTTTTAGTGGACGAGGGCACTCGCGTATAAGATTACTAACAGCTGAAAACTCTGTGTCAAAATTGTTTAGCTTAACATAAACAAACACTAAAAATCACTAACAAATCTAAATATTCTAACAACTTTTGTCTCATTGACGCGTGAATACACGTCTCTGCCTAGCTTAGCTAAGTATAGGTTGCTTAAAACAGGTGCTCAGCAGGATTCTATACAGACCCCTTATTTTTTAAGGTACGGAATGCTATTTCTTTGCACAAATGTTGGCTTCATGTACAAGTCTAAAAGTTTTAAAAATATTTAACGGTTGTTCGAATTCGTACCAGATAATACGGTCCTAAATTAATCTATACCTGATTGAACGCAACTTAGCAATTCATTTTGTGGCAAAGAAAAATACAGGTCCTTCACATCTGCTCAGAAGGCCCTTACTCCCGCGTTACAATTGGCATCTACAAAGACCAAAACTTCCTCGGAATTTTTTGGGATCAATGGATCTTTATTCTCGAGTACGTTAGGCTTGCTTAATAAATAGACTGCAATAGAATTCTGCCATGTGCCTTTCTCCGGTACCATTACCCTGATCGAAACACCGTAATTGTGCGTTCTTGCGCTAAGAAAATACATGGAGACTGTCATTTTTGCTTTTTTTTTATTCCTTTCAATACTTTATCTAGGTTCATGTCCCAGCAGATGGCGACAAAGAAGCAGATTTTGCATTATTTTCACATGGTGGCTACAACAATAAAGCTAATCAAGCAATAACAGCCGTGTTCGATGAACACGACACTTCACTGGCGAAAGTTAAGGGCAGAGCCGTCGCAATGGGCTGGTACATGAACCGAAAGTACTGAAAAGAATAGACAAAAGCAAGAACTATAGTCTCGATGTATTCTTTTGCGTGAAAACGCACAAAGAATGTGTCCCGTTCACGGTAATAGTATCAGAGAAAGGCATATGGCAGAAGTCCACTGCACTCTATTCATTAAACAAGCTTAACCTACTCGAGAATAAAGATCCATTCATCACGAAAAATTCCGAGGATGTTTTTGCCTTTGTAGATGCCAGCTCTAACGCGAAACTAAAGACCTTCTCAGCAGATGTGAAGGACCTGTATTATTCTTTGCCGCAAACTGAATTGTTAGTTGTGTTCAATAATGTATAGATTAATTTAGGGCCGTAAGATTTAGTACGAAAGCGGGCACAACCGCTGAATATTTTTAGAACTTTTAGACTTGTGCATGAAGCAACATTTGTGCAAAGAAATAACATTCCGTCCCTTCATAAAACAAGGGATCTGTACAGTATACTGCTTAGCACCTGTTTTAAGCAACCTATACTTAGCTAAGCTAAGCAGAGACGTGTATTCACGCGTCAATGAGACAGAAGTTGTTAAAATATTTAGATCTGTTGTTGACTTTTTAGTGTTTAGTGTTTTAGTGTCAAAGGCAACTTTGACACAGTGTTCAGCTGTTAGTAATATTATACGAGAGGGGCTCTGTCCACTGAAAGTTACGTTCGAAGCGCCCATAGAAGGAAAGATCAAGTTTCTTGATGTTAAGTTTACCTTCGCTGATGACCTAACATGCTGTTGTTGCAGTAGCTCTACGAAATCATCATCTAGGCCCGTATGCTTAGCAACAGCCCATAACAATTTCCATTCTACGTTGTCGTAGGCTCCTTTAATTCCTAGAAATGCTATCCATAAATGTATGTTCTAGCTACTGAAATCTCTATGCACTGAGTTAGTACAAACATATTATCCTCTAAGCATTTGCCTGGCCTGAAACCGTTCTGTGATCCCCCCCGTACATAATCTTTTGCCACCCTCTTCGATGGCTTTAATTTTATGGCTTCTATTGCCATTCTATACATCAGTGACGTTACTGTAACTGGCCTGTATGAGCTCGTCTTCCTATTATCACCTTTACCTTTTTTTATTAGGTACATCTAGCTTTCACGTCATCCAACCGGAGTTCTCTTTCTAATAATCAATTGCTCAATGACAGTAGTCAGCAGCGCTTTGATCTTTGTACCGGAGTTGTTGTCGCGCCCTGTCCCGAGTGACGTCACAGCAAGGACGACGCTCGTTCCGGCTCACTCGGCTTCCAAGCCCGCTCGTTCACCTCACGCATAATCGGGCGAGCCGTACTTCCTGAAGGACGTTTCGGCTGGTCTCTGCTGTCGCGCCTAAAATGCAAGCTGAGTCAACTTTAATGTAACGCTCCACTCACTCTGTGTCACGTCCGAGCTGAAACTTGATTTTCGGAAACGTGCCACTCCTTAAAAGTTCGCGATTGAATATAGCAAACTACGTAGGCTTGAAGTGGTCAACTGCTCTTGCAACGCAGTGGTGCGCCGTGTCAGTCCATAACAAATGAGGGAAAGATGCCTTCACGTTCAGCTTGTAAAGTTTTGCATGATGCTTCGCACACAATGTAAACGTTCCCCTAATACTTAGTTATGGCAGACGTTGCATATGATATAGAGCACCAATCATAGTATTTTGAGTAAGCTTTATAAATCCGTATCAGAAACGGCTACCCCCTGCGAAGCTATTATGTTCTTATTGCTCCGGTCAGTTGTTCTAGCCAAATGTAGGCACTCTAGTAAGGCCTAAAAAGAATAGTTAGGCGCACATTTCGTACCAATTATTTGCTACTACTTTCACCGTTATCTGCAACAGGCACATCAGAAAAAGCATTGTTCGCAACTGCCTGTCATGAACTGAACTGCAATCGCCTGAAAGAAACGTTTCGTGGCTAAGAACGAGAGCCAAGCCGCACAAAAGCGACGAAATGTTTCACAGTTGCCCGCAGCAGCGTTCATTCGACAACATGGAAAAGCCGACACGTAACGGAACCAACGGATTTTCCTTTTCGCGAAGAACGCAGTGCTTGCAAAGCCCGCTCGACCGCTACGGCCTCGAATTAAAAGATTTAACTAGTACTGCTCAGTACCGATTTGAATGCATGTGAAGTGTTCGAGGCACACTAGCAGCTTATACTGCCTTGGAAAGGAACACTAAAGCACTCGTACCTATCGCCGCACGATATTTCGAACCTCCGAGGCTTAAGTGCGTCAGAGCGCGGCTCATTCACCGGCCTTGGTACCGAGTTCATATGTGTGGGCCTATTGCTGAGTTCATTTGAGAAGGAAACAAAGCTTTCCCACGCAACGCATGCTCTCTGAACGCCGAACCCCTCGCTGGGTCTTCAGAGAGGCACAGCTTGGCACTACACTTGTCGATACGAGCGAGAGTGGTCGCGTTTGAGGGATCTCACCGGCCACAGTAGGGTTTAATTTGGCGAATTCAAAACCGGTGCTCAGCAGTAGTTGTGAGGCCAACAAGTGTGCAATCTGTCGCGGAAATTTCAGGCTCGCTGGACAACGGTGCCTCCGCGTTTTCGACACGCACAGGGTCCAGGAATGGCGTGAAGGGGCTCGGGAAGCGAGACAGAGAGATGCAAAACTCAGTCGACCACGTCGACACGTTTCCTTCGTCGTAGCGAGCGCGAGGAGCTGGAGTGAGAGACAAGCGCAGTGAGCCCCAACCGTCCAAGAGTGCGGCGTGTTCAAAGGGGGCGCAGGGAGGTTTCGGGCGCCACCAGTGTGGGGGGGGGGGGGGTGATTTCCGTAACCCTATAGTGCCACAAAAAACACCTTCTGCAAAAAACGAACGGGCCCACTACCAATAGGAAGGGAGCACGATAACAAAATTAGAAAGTCCGCCCCTCCCCCCCCCCCAACACACACACTATAGCGATATCATAAGCAAAGCATGTAACCTTTGTAAGATGTATATCAGAGTCACTCGTGTGTTTGGTTACGTCACTTCTGCGCGCTGGTGCCCATACAACGTCAGCAGCACACACAAGATGTTTCGCGGGCCACACTGCGTCTCTGATACAGCTTAGCCTACTTTTTTTATTCTTAGGTGGGAAGGGAGGGAAGAGGCAGACAGTGTTAAGAAAGCAGCGTATGTGGATCACTGTCTGCGGATCCCCGGCTGAGAACGCACTAACCGTCGTCATCCTGGAGGCATTGCTTTCTAACAGCTGGTGCAAGGCTCAGCCAACGTAATAGGTGGAAGCGGATGGGGCAACAACTTGACGGTTGAAAAAAAAAAGTCTCTCTCTGTTTTCTTCTTCTTTTGTGTAGCTTATGTATATCTGTTTTCCTTTCTTTCTTTTCTTTCCATGTTGCGCCTGCTGTGCTGGACTGGCTGTGCTGCAGGTAAGTCGAGCAAGCTTTGTTTCGTTGCCATGGAAACAAGAAATCCGATGCTATCACTGTTGGGTTACCACTGTCGCACGTTGGAGGGTCGACGCTCGGCAAATTCCTTCGTGACGCAGGAGCGTCTTCGTTTTCTCCGTGCCGCCGGAGAATCGGAAACTCGATCGGTCAACTATTGGCGCCAGCAGGGTTTGTCACTGTAGCCTTCTAACAGAAAGTTGTTACGCTGCGACGATTTACCGAGGGTTGCAGACATTGCAGTGAATACGTGGTCACCGGTGGCTCTCCGTTAGGCTCCTACAGTTTGAGTTTCCTCGTCCACAAAAAAAAGCATTCTTGTTCCACTTAGGAACAAATGCTACATATAGGTAAGAACACTCAAAATTATTATCGTGCTATTTTTTGAAGAAAAGAGAGCTACGAAGACGCGGACTAAAAGAGGAACATCTACGACGGACAAGGCGCCACTTCCAACTTTTTATTCAGTTGAAAGTAGCGCCTTGTCCGTCGTACATGTTCCTCTTTTAGTCCGCGTCTTCGTAGCGCTCTTTTCTTCAAGTATGCAAAACCAACTCGCCCACATCAAGCTTCTGCTGCTATCGTGCTATTTGCCACGTTTGAGTCACCTTTGTGGGCTCACTATGACAAAGAAACTGGGAACGGACGACGAGCGCTGAAGAATGACTTTACACTAGCACTTTTTCGCAATATCCAGAGTCTGACTTGATCGGCACGTTAACCACTTCGCACTTTACGGCAGCCAGTAAAACCGTATTCCGAATGCCACGAGGAGTGACATTTGTGCACCTGTATGGACGCGTTCGTGCAAGTTTCTTGGCGTGTTTGCTGTCGTTGGAGTAACCGTGAGCAGGGCACTGTTCTCCAAGTCGGAGATAGCAACGCTCTGACAGTTTCCTTCTTTTTCTTTTTTTTTTTTGCTGAATGTCTACGCACGTAGCGTAATAATCTTGACTTCCCTCGCTAGGGCGTCCCACGTTGGGATTTGCGAGCTCAGAATCGATACGTCACGAAAAGGCGACAAACGGTTAGAAGAAGTTCTTAACCCGTAACAATGTTACTGCCTTCTCGCGTGCTGAGAAATCAGCGTGAAAAAAAAGTACTCATTTCTAAGTGCTCTTTCCAATTGGACTCAAGAAAACACCATTTACTGATGGAGCGCTGTATATACTGCTTACAGAAATCGTGATTCTAGACTTTCAAGCTGACTCAGGTCAATATTGTCGCGCATAGAGATGAACGCTATTATCCCCAAGTGTCAGACAACGTGAAGGAATTCAATCAATCAATCAATCAAAAAATTTTATTCCATCCACAAATCTGTTCTTTTGTGGAAGACGAGGGCTCGAAAAAAAGTGGATCTATCCACTTGAGAAGCTTCGAGCCCCCGTTTACATGGCATACAGTGAGAGAGTGAAAATACAATAAAATGTGTGTACACGTTGAACAATGATAATTCCCTCAGGCATTCAAGACAATAAATTCATCGATGATTTATACAATTGTAACACTGCAAAAAATAATAATTCGGAAATCTGGAACAATATTGTACATAAGTATGTAGCTTTCATACAAAAGAAATGGATCAATCTTTCGCAACAAAATATCCCTTGATAGCACGGTTCCCAGTTGTTTCTAATTTTATTCCGTATTGATGAAGTTCGTTTAAGAGCTTTGGAAGCGTGTGGCGAAGCATTTGTTTTGTTAACATAAGGCGTGTAAAGGGTATTTTCCAGGTATCATCTCTGCGTGAATTATAAGACCTTGTGAGTGGTGTCAATTCTGAAAGTGTACGTAGAAGACCGTCTGAATCATATTTATATTTTCTGGATAGATTTAGAGGGTACAATTGATGCACAGTGACAAGATTTTATTTTATAAATAGAGGTCTTGTGTGCGCAGTATATTCAATGCATGCAATGTGACGAAGTGCTTTCTTTTGCAACATAAGCAACTGGTTCAGGTTTGTTAACGTGGTTGTGCCCCATACTAGACAGCAATAATTCAAATGTGAAAAAAGTTCAAAATTCATAAAGACGTGCCGTTAACTATCGCAGTAAATTACATATATAGGCAATTACATTCTGAGTGGACAAAGCAAAATATAAAGAACTGCCGGGCGAGGTCACATCTTCAAGAGGGGCACTATGGGAGCAGTTAGCTTCGCTTACCTGCTGATTGGCCGCGTTCTGTAATATTTACTCGTGTTGTACAACGCCTTCGTCAAACTACTCTTGCAAAAAAAGAAAACACAGCGCATATACTCTGGCGTTTATTGTCGTGACTTTTAGGTCACATAATCGCTAGTGTGTGCCCAACGAGATTTTTTTCGCTGCCGCGCAATTTGCAACGGGCAGCCATACGAGATCGAGTCTGTGATTTTCGAGCAGTTGGGACGGCGTCAGCAAGCTTCCTTCGAACTCACATTTTTCTCTGCCCAACGTAAGCCTTTGCACGAGGGAAAGTGGTATACGATCATCAACACATGCGACTCGGTGTGTTCAAAGGACTTCTGTGCGTAATATCAATATAAACCTTATGCGGAAATTTTGCCTAGCTTTCTATTCAATAGCTGGACACAGTATTACAGCGTTTTGTGGAGCAGAAAACATAACGATGCAGCCATCGAGGCCCTTCGAAAACTCTCTGAAGCGGTGAGAAATGCCGTGCACATTGATTAGGTCGAATAGCTTAGGAGAGGCGCGGAGGTCTTCGGCTATGTGGTCACGCGGTATAACGATGTTGCAAATGAAATTGCATGCAAGCCTGCAGGATTGGCGACTTATGGCAACCATGCGCACGTCCGGTTTGCTGCCCTACGCAAGAGCAAGGTCTTTAAAGGGGCCCTGAAACCCTTTCCTAGCAGGAGTCAATGCACGAACTACTGTTACGAGATTTCATGAAACGTCGTTTCTAGACCGAGGTATCCAAATTATCTGCACTACCTGATTGGTTGGACACAGTGACGCCGTCAGCGAAATCATATCCCGTCAGGCCAGAATGGCTCGGCAACTACTTACAAAAAAAAAAGGGTGATTGGACCCTTTTCGAAAGCAGGATTAAGGTTTTTCTGAATGTGCGTCCGTGCGTGTTTGTGTGTTGGAAAACATGATTTAGAGGGTTGAGGTCAGAGAATGCCCTTCGCTTCAGGCTTGTTCACAACGCTCGGCTATCACTTCGACCAATTCGCTTGAGACTTAGCAGCCAGCTGGGGTATACCACAGCGTACGAGTAACACAGAGAAACACACAGCTCCTGCCACTATGTGTGTCCGTTTCTCCCTTGCGTGTGTCTTTCTGGCAGCCTAAAATCATGTTTTCAAATCGCACCAACTCGCCAAGAAGATCTTTTGTTACGTGTGTGCGTGCGCGTATGTGTGTGTGCTTGCGAGAGACAGAGATCAAAGTTCGGCATCATTACGCCGATGTGTTCTGAAAGCATTGCAGAAATGGGCATCGATGTTTGGCATTCTCTTGTGTAACTTTTTAAAATTCATCTCATGTAATTCCAATTGCTTGATTGATTGTCGTGTGCTTATTTGCAGAAATGGCAGAACATGCCGTCTGGTTGACGGTTTCTCTTTGACTATATTTGCTGTTTAAGCACGTTTGCGAAATGTGGTTTATCGTCAGAACATTTTTATATCACTTCATGTCATCATCCTCTGACCATTAGATGGTCTGTGGTGAAGCCGATGATACAACAGTTGCCGATATTTCTGCTTCCACACAAATAAATAACGTCTCTCTGTGTTGTTTCCCGATGTCTTGCACGTAATTTCTTTCCATTTTTCTTGGTAAACAAATTTGTGGGAAAGCCGGCAGCAAAATTTCCTACAGTTCGAATAAAATCGAAAAAAAAAATTACTGAACTTAATAAAGTGCACGAAGCATACCGTTAATCAAAAACTTAATTTCGCGCAATAGATTGGACAGCTCATTTCCAATGGACTTGTGACGGGCGGTGTGTGCTGAGTGAATGGAAAATCAGCCCAACATTTATACTGGGTTACTCGATTGTGAAAGGGCTAGGTACTGAAATATTGCACGCCCCACCACCTTATCTACCATTTTTGTCTCGTTCTTGATTATAACAACTTTGGTATGTCGCTGATTCTGCTTTCAACAGGAGAGTCAGTTACACGAACGCAAGTTTATCGTTCGAGTCAGTTCAGAATTAGACATCATTACAGAGCGAACTGTTAAAAAAATATAATAAACAATATAATAAACGCCTACGAGCACCTCCGCACGCGCAAACAATAAACGCGCCTGCAACAACGGAATCTATACGAGATACCTCGCGAACTAATAACAGAACGCGGTCGCCATAATTGCGCGTCGCTACGCCTCATAATCCGGGGAACTCTAAACACAGATGCACGCATGCGCACATCAACGATCCCTTAACGTGTAAAGAGAAGAAGAATAAGACTACGCATATACAAACGGGACCCGTTCGCGCACTAGTACGGTGAAAATGGCAAAACGTCTCTTAAGCGCGCGCACACAGCGCTGTTTGCGAATCAAATTCCCGCTGGTCTGAATGTGATTCTCTCCTTCCCCACCCACCCTCTTCCTCGCTCTTCTTGCCCTTCTCTTACGTGTAAGACAGGGTGCCAGCCTGCCTGCCATCTGTTCGGTCTCGAATGCACACAGCTGAACTCTCGCCGCGCGCGAGAGCCACGCTTTTCTTATTGGCAGATGCACTTGTGCGCGCGCGCAGTGTCACTCCGTGCGTTTTGCCGTTTTTTCTTTTAGTTTTTAAGGTACGCACACTTGTGCCTCCACGCCAGCAGCTCTCCTTTCTTTCTTCGGAAGAAAAAAAAAACGGAACAAAACTGAAAAAACAAACTCGGCAGGCTGCTGTCACGTTGAATGCAGCTGGCGCGTCGACGCATGGCTCCCGGCGAGCATGTGTTCTGTTCCAGGCTGCTGGCGTCAGGCAAAAGCACAATAAGGCCATCAGTATGCTGCTCTTCGCGAGCCACAGGTGTTGTAAGCACGCGTGCGGGATGGGCTTCCCAGTTGAGAAAAACACGCCGAAGAGGAGAGATATGGAACGCTAGTAGGGTGCGGTAACGCAGTGTCTTTTCACATCACTCGGCCCGGAGAGCGCCTCGTAAAGTGACCTCCCCGCCCAGACATGTGGACCCTGACTGTGCTTCCAGGCCATCGTTCGCCGAACAAGCAAACGCGGCTCGCCAAGCGGACATGTACCGAACCAATCACAACAGCGCAGTCACTGTGTCACTCTGGAAATAGCCTCGTCGGGCGATTCGGCGACGGCAGCGCACCAAGCGGGCGACGTCATTGAAGACCACAGACCTGCATCTGGGTCATTGTTTGCGGAACGAGTGAACGCTGCTCAAGACGCTGGCATCTCCGGAGTTGCTTACTACTGCGCACACAGTGAGTCAGAAGTGTTCGACTTGTCGCTCTCGTCGCCGATTCAACTACGGCAGGCATCAAGCGCACGTTGTCTTTGGAGACCCGACCCCATCGCCGAGTACGTCGCATGCCGGACGAATGGTCGCAGCTCTCCGCGCCGAGCCCTTTCAGAGTCATTCAGTACGACAGCGCACTCACTGAGTGAGTCTGGAAAGACAACTCGGCCCTATCGCCGATTCAGCGACGGCAGCGCGCCAAGCGGAAGACGTCTCTTCGGAGACGCCAGTCCTTCACTCTGCGCCTACAGCGTCATAGCTGTTACTCGTAGACGAAGCTAACGCGCCAAACGGCTTCTTCGGAGTCAATCGGGTTTAAGTCTGCAACTGTGAAGTTCGCGGAGCTAGGACGGCGCTTCAGGGTGACGTCACAGGGCCCCCTTCGCTTGAGACTCAGCAGCCAGCTGCGTTATACCACTGCCTACGAGTAAGCGAACACAGCGCTCCGAACGAAAATTGTTTAACGTCGTTCATTCAGGCCTAGTGTAAGCGCGACGTAGCGTAGGCAGAGTACATGGTGTGCGAAGAGCCTTTAGAGTTGTGATCTTGCTTGTGTTTCGACTGTTGGATACTGGGACTTGATTTCCTTCTCATCATTAGTGAAGTGACCCGCAAATCTCTGCTCGCTGTCTTTCGCGGTCAGCATTTAAAGGGCAAGAGCACCACGAAGGCAACTGTGAAAACGTAACAGCTGTCACTGCCAAGTGAGACTAAGACGCTAAGGTAACTAAGCTCTTAACGGCCAATGCAGACGGAGTGTGAAGATCGAAGTGTTTACTGGGTTCGTTACATTGACACTTATATGACCATCTCACAATTGTTTTGTAAAAATGCTTGCTGGTCGGCGTAGTCTATCGCATTTAATGCGTTCTACGCGAATGCGTCGTTTGCTTGCATGAAGCAAGTGCGACAAGCAGGTTAGACTTACTCACCAGGTATGGTTTCGCAAGCCATTTGGCTCACCAAGACACCATAGTGCCTCTCCTGCAACGAGGGGTAATAACATGGATTCGGATGGTGCAATAACACAGCCCATGGCGAAGTAACAGCAGTATAGCAGTAGTATAGTATAGTTTACAAAGTGTCAAACCTAAGCAGCCATTAGTTAGTCAGATAGCAAAGTTGTCTGCATGATTTAGCACATATAGTCTGCTATTCATGTGCTTCACTTCACAAGATCTAGATTCGAAAACCGGTTAGGAGTGAACGAACTTCAGCATTTCGAGAAAAAAAAGAAAAAAGCGTAACGTCGAGCAAGGAACCTGTAATTCTTCAATAAGGAGCGTGTGGTTAGCCATGCGAGTCTGAGCGATTTACTCCGTTGTTTGAAACAATCTTAAGCCTTCGAGGAAAGTTCGAAAGCCACTGACCTCACAAAGTGCTTTTTGCCTTTACCGTGATGGTCTTTCATCTCTGGCGAGCGCATAACCTCCTGAGTTTCTTTGGGGACGGCGGAAGGTTGACGTAGTACGACTTCCACAGGTTATGCCACAAATGAAAAAAAAAGCAATAAGAAGAGAGATTTCAAATTTTCAATTTGAGGTGTCGACTTGAGAGAGTCTGAAACATTGAGCATCCACCAACTTTTGCGCATTGAGTCCACTATTTGCTGCGTTTCATTTGTTGCTGTTGTTTTTTTTTTCTTTTCTCGCTTTCCACGTTCTTTTCCCTAGTGTTAACAGCCACACTACAAAAGTGAGCGAAGTGAAGTTGCAAGAGCCTACCAAGTAGCTCCGCCGAGACGAACGTATTTCAGTCGCTTTTCATGAGTGACGTCATACCCTTTGAGGGGTTATAAAACCTCTAAAGTGAAGGAGGCGCCTGGAGTATAAGAAGACGTTGACATAGAGTGGTTCCGAAGCGATTGCCCCTTTGTGTCATTTCCATGAACGGCGGACAGTCGTAAAGGGCGTATGATACACTGGATGTTCGCAGCTGTGATTCAGCCGATGCTTTCAGAGTGAATAAACGGCACCTTATTTTGTTCTCTCAATCGTCAAAGCACTACTTACAGTTCGGGAGGGATAGTGACCGAAGGCTACGACGTGTTTACGAAGAAAACCCATCAAGAAACAAACAAACGAAAAATCTTAGAGGGCATCGGCACGGTGTTTCCGTCGTGCTGATGCAGTAGGTTCTCTTGTACTCAAGTAAAGGATTGGCCCAAGGGACCAGCCAAGAACCTCGGAACTCAGTGGCAGTTGTCATCAATCGCAACTTCGAAGTGCCATGGAGAAGCTTTTCAAACGTTATTTTTCCATGCGCTCAGAGAAGACATCGGCTAGCAAGAATTTGAAGGACACTGCATATCCACGTTTCTAAAATACTCGCACATTTATAGTAACACAAGCGGCACAACGCGGATCCAAAACCTCACATGCTTTAGGACTGACAAGATCATGACTTTTGTTTCATTGAACTTACAAGACTTGTTAACGACGGAAACTTCTTATTATTCAGTTATCTCGTCACAAATCAAGGCACATTTGCCTGCTCACAACTCTCTTACGTTGACTACTACCTGCCTCATTTCTAGTCTACCTTCCAACGAGTGAGAAAAAGCTCGACTCTTTGCTCAACGAACTAGTCAAACTTGTGAATGCACGCACAGAGACGAAGATTCGACGGGCCGACAGCACCGGAGGATTTCTACCGTGACTAGTGCAGCTATAGTGGTGTTCCTGTGCAGATCGGTGTGGCCGAAAGGGTCCAGTGTAGTGCATGAGTGCCAATCTCTTTTCGAGTGGGTGCTGTCCCGATCTGTTCCGGCTAGCACCTGCTGTAGTGACGCAATGGGACATGTGGTCCACGCCATTTCGCAGGACGTCCGGAAGCTACGACTTCGTGGTCACCTCTACGTCATCAAGGTCAGTTTGCTGTTTCAACTTTGACCGCGACCCTGCCAGAGGTTTCAGACATGAGAAAAAAAATATTGCCTAATTCCCGTTTGGTGACGGCCTATCAGAACGCACTAAAATTTTGGTGTTGCGGTGCATCATGTCATGATTAATAAGTGTTATATATGTTTAATTTCACTATATCTGCTGTTTTTAGGGCCATTTTGATGCCTCACGGATGATTTGCTGCCTATAACAGAGAGTAGGGTGCGCTGTATGATAAAGTACGGCGCATATGCTCCCAATTTAACGTTTCCTGCAGGTGTCTCGAACAAACGTTGAACTAAAGTGCCGCTACTTCTGGTCCCTGATATAAGGCTGAACTTTTTGTTTACGTCACGCAAGTAGTAAACTTATATTTTTGATGCGACCTTCGATGTGATCTATTAAAACCCTAGCGGAACCGCGGGGAAGGAGGGAGGTGGAAATTCAAGGCGATGAGCAAACCGAGAACAAGGTAAAAGCGGGAGCCAACGTTTCGACAAGTGCACTTGTCCACTTTCGGCAAGTGAACTTCGGCAAGAAGGCCAAGTCGACTTGTCGAACTTTCACCACTTGGTAAAACTCGCTACATTGTTTTCGGTTCGCTCATCCTATTAAAACCTTAGTATGGGCGAGTCACGTTACAACAGAACCTTCTTTTTCATAACAAAATGCAGTACTAGTAATAACGTTACCTAATCGTTTTAGGAGTTATGTGCCAGAGATTCAGTTCTAGTCAGCCTTCATTAAAATCATTTTTACTTGCGCTGCAGTTTGCTGCTACGACTATTTCAGAGATAATCGGCCACCGAAGCTTGCTGTTGGTGTAGCGCGCGGTGTTCTCCCACGCGCGCCACTAAAGCGCTATCTACGCGCGCATGAGATGGCTACATATTTCATGGCAACACTGTAAACACATATCACATGAGTTTAGAATTCATCACCAGTTGCTGTCATCAGTCGCGCAAATTTATTAGGCGCCTTGACGCTTGTATTGAATTTGGCGAGCAGTGAATATCACTATACATTACTTTTTCTCTGAATTCCTTCAAGAACCGTAGACAAGACCCGTAGGTAACTCGGAAGCGATCACAGAAAGTATTGAGCATGGACTTAAAGAGCTCTATATGTAGAAATGATTTAAGAATTCTCTTTCCGGCAAGTTTCGTGAAAACTGACGCTAGTTTAATCTACGCCGTTGTGTCGGTACGCACGATGGTAAGCACGAGGAAAGTGCATTTCAAATACCGCAAGTTGATGTGAATGGAGCAGCATTAACGTATGCCACGCCCCCGCAGGATGTTACCCCTCCGTCTCCGCGTTTAAGCAAAGGAAAACATTTTTACGCGAGACAGAAACTGAAGAGACGGTCGCTTTATCCGCGTAAGTGAATATTCTGCCTTCCGCATACACAACGTGGTATTTAAATGAAAATCTCTCGCTCACATTCGCAGCGTATCAGTCGGCAATTAGAACCGACTTGCAAAGTGAATATGTCCATGAGAAATTTTCGGGTTTGGCGAAGGCGCGCCTCGGGCAGACATATATATATTGCGCAGCTGGTTCTTAGGCTTTGAACAGAAGCAGTTTTCACCCCGCAAAACGTTACTTGTCGGCAAGTACCGCGACCTGCGTTTCAATGCAGCAAGTATGGGCAAAGTTGCACTGTTCCCCCATCCCCAAGGGCTCTTGATGTATTCGTATTCAACGCGAGCGCTTGCGTCGCCGTATAATTTTGAAAAATCATCGAGGTCAACACAAATTTACACGGGCATTGCTGCCTGCCGATGTTGTAAACTGTGCTTCTGCCGATGCATTCATTAACTGGATACACAATTTTAGGTGTTGAATAGCAAAAAGGCTGCTGTTGTTATATGTATTGTATTTTTACTAATTATGGCTGCGTGTACATCGCATACCTTTCTATACTGTTGTACGAGGGGTTCCTCGTAGCAAATTGAATGAGTCAAAAGCATATTTACTTCAAAAAAAAAGTAACAACGAAGAGGGACGAAGAGATACAGTTGCAAGCTATTGTCCGGTCCCAACTTTGGCGATTATTCCCTGACATCTATCTCGAAGTTTTTTATCCTGTTTGTCCAAGGATATCCTGCCTTTCCCATCACTCAGTCTCATCCCAGAGTTCCGCTACGCCTTCAAAGCACAATCACAAGTTCGTAATATTTGAACAAAACGGCGCAAAAGACGGAGCCCTGCGAGTGGCTAACAGCCGCACATTGCGATTTTTATCTATTTGCTACTAGCCATGTCCCGTCTTTCGCTTTGTTTTTTTCAAAGTTGTTGCCTTACCGACTATCCCAGGTTCGAACCCTGTTCATAACCGTATTGAGGCCAGGCTACCAATAGTTCCGATCACAGGCATTTTCACAGGAACGAAGCCAAGCCACTGGTCCACCAGCCGAAACGTCAGTCAAATGTACTTTGGTTATTCAACGTACGTCGTACTCTTTTCCATATATATATATATATATATATATATATATATATATATATATATATATATATATATATATATATATATATATATATATATCGGCGCTTGAGCAGGCTCTTTGCATAAACCTGCCACTCGCCGGACACTTGTGATACAAGGTTCGTCTCTTTTGCAAAGGACGCAGCTGACGTCTACCATTAGGCATCGTGTCCTAAGAAACCGAAATAGGGGTCCCACAGCGCCAGCTTTTGGTGTTTCGATGTGGGCGTCCAGCACGCCGCGTAAGGACGGTCCGCCGAACCCGCAGTGTCGGCACTCGCTTTTTTTTCTCGATTCCCCCAGCACAACCACCTTCTGTGTCGTAGCAGAAACCCCGCCGCCGCATGCGGTGCTCTCGCCTTCGACGCCAGTGGCGCGTGCGTCTGACATCGACTGCGACCAGAGTCGAGCGTCGTCAGGGGCGAGGCGTCGCGCTTATGGCGTCGTCCTCAACCCACGTGCGGACACCCGTCAGCTGCGCTGGTAGTATACGCAGCGTTTTGCGGCCCGATGCGATCGATATACCCTGGCTGTAGCAATGTTATTTCTTTAAGGAGTCATCGGCAAGCGGCGTTCCCTTGCTTTCTACGTCACGATCCAACTCGCGCGTTTAAGGTTCAAGGGCGTGACCGAGGGCAGAGAAACGTCATCCCGAGTAAACGTCATTCGCCTTGTCGTTTACGTTTAATCGCGTTAACTTGCTTACTCGGGACAAGGAGAACAAATTTAGTTTAACAAAATAGGCGGGCAAAATTTATGCGGGAGGAATCAGGCTTTGCGAATGACGTTGATGCTTGCTGCTTCCCCTCAGAATCTGCTGTTTAAATAGGGACGAAGAGAAAATAAATACGTCTGTAGGGGGCCTGCTAGGCGCGACATTCAAGCGTGCTTACGCGCTTATTTGTAATGAACGGCGACATCTGCGCGTTGCCATGTGCGCCTGGCGCGTCTGCTGTTTCTTTCTTTCTACTGTTTTCTTTATGCGTGCCTGCATGCGTGCGAGTGTTCGTGGGTGTGTGTTTGTTAATCTCTGTGCGCGGCTCCTAAGAGACGCTGCGACGCGCGCTTGCGACAGCAGTGTTATCCGGCACAAATCGATGAATTCGCCGACAGGCCCTGCTTGTTAGCGTGGTGTTAGTTTTCTTCAATCCTTGCGCGGTATCTCTTTGTAAGTTTCAATTACGCCGTGCGCGTTCATTCGAGCAACCGGTGCGCGTTTTTTGCTGTAGGTTCTGCAGTATGGATGGTGAGGTTGTTGTTGTTGTTTTTTCGCATCTATAGCTACGCAATGAAGACCACCCGGGTCATTTGCAAGTGCACGAAACCCCATGCAGACGTTGATACGCTTGCTGCAGCAATTTTATCCTTCTCGTATCGATTAATGACGTTGGCAGTTTGTCCTCGGTAACGTGTTAGCTTTCTTCAATTGTAATGTGGCCCTTTTATTGATGCGAAAGCGTTATATGTACAATGGGGAAGCATTGCAACTCCATAGCCACTGAGCTATTGCGGCGGGTGTTCGAACATTCTCGAATGTTGTTGCGGTTCTGTTGCGAAACAGTGCTTATTTAATCAGCGTGCTCAGGCGAAGCGATTGTTGTTGCACTTTGCAGAATGTAAGCGAACACGTTCGATTATTCGCGAATGTTATGCAATACATGCGCAGATAGCAGGCGGACTTCACCTGTGAATTCGAATTTCGATGGCTCACGAATGGGCTCGACCTTATCGTTATTCCTTTGAGTGTTGCTTCTTTTTCTGAGCATAAGTTTGACCAGTAAAAATTGTTAATTTATATAAGCGAATTATATTCTGGGAAAATATTGAGTGGAGTATTCAGCTGTGATGACCCCCCTCCACTGTTGTATTTGACCTATCTTTGTTCCATTCGATGGCTGGATCCACGTGCCTTCCTGTGTACCTATGCGGTGCTTTCTTATGTGCCCTGACTTTAGCGTTGTTGGAATAATGGATTTATTTATCCTGTTTACAACAGAAAGGATGCAGAAGCGAAAGGCCATGTGGCCTGACAAAGGCATCTGCTCCTACAATTGGGCACGGATGCCGTACGCAGCATACAAATCATATAGATTGACGTAGTAATTCTGCGGAAACCCGCAAGGTGGAGAGAAGCAATGAATAAAGGGAAAACGAGACATCCACCCGTTCGTAGCAATTGCTACAAAGGAAACCCATACGGGTTCCTCGAAAGAAAAGCTTCATAGTTGAAGAAAAATTCGTCCTGGTCCGGGACTCGAACCCGGGACCACCGCCTTTCCGGGGCAGCCGCTCTACCATCTGAGCTAACCAGGCGGCTAGCAGATGGCAGGGCGAAGTCGAATTTGTCGACAACACGAAGCAAAGGCAAGAGTTTGACGTAGTAATTCTGCGGAAACCCGCAAGGTGGAGAGAAGCAATGAATAAAGGGAAAACGAGACATCCACCCGTTCGTAGCAATTCAGATGGTAGAGATGGCTCAGTTCGTAGCAATTCAGATGGCTCAGATGGTAGAGCGGCTGCCCCGGAAAGGCGGTGGTCCCGGGTTCGAGTCCCGGACCAGGACGAATTTTTCTTCAACTATGAGGCTTTTCTTTCGAGGAACCCGTATGGGTTTCCTTTGTAGCAATTGCTACGAACGGGTGGATGTCTCGTTTTCCCTTTATTCATTGCTTCTCTCCACCTTGCGGGTTTCCGCAGAATTACTACGTCAAACTCTTGCCTTGGCTTCGTGTTGTCGACAAATTCGACTTCGCCCTGCCATCTGCTAGCCGCCTGGTTAGCTCAGATGGTAGAGCGGCTGCCCCGGAAAGGCGGGTGGTCCCGGGTTCGAGTCCCGGACCAGGACGAATTTTTCTTCAACTATGAGGCTTTTCTTTCGAGGAACCCGTATGGGTTTCCTTTGTAGCAATTGCTACGAACGGGTGGATGTCTCGTTTTCCCTTTATTCAAATCATATAGATATACGGAAATCAACCAGAGTGTCGGGATACAAACTATTATTTTCGCAAGAAAAAGGGGGAGGGGAACATGTCTCCAAACATAACTTCAAGTTATGTGACTGTACTACGTGTTGCTGCGTTTATGAATCAACTTTCAGTTTTATAGGTTGGATTTTATTGTGCTTAAGTGATTCTACTTTGCGTTACAGTGTTTCTGGGTTGACTTTCCGTTTTAGTGATTTTAAATGATTTCTGTTTCATATCTGTGTACCTAATTTTTTGCTCCTCTCTGCGTGCAAAAAGAAAGAATAGACGATGCCAGCTAAAGGCGCCAACATCTCCAAGGCATCACATAATATGAAGGGAACTCATGCTTTTGGCACTGTGGTTCTTCAACGTCACTAAAAACTTGGTCATATAAGATTAACCCATTATTCGAGCCCTTTATTGAAACTCCGGCGTGTCAGCCACATGCGTGTACTTGGCATGTTTCGTGGGAGCTTCGCGAGGGCTAAATTTCATGACGCGAAATCTGAAAGTTTTCTAGAAGCTCGAGTGTCGTTTTTTTTTTCGTCTCTACTAACGCGGCTATTTGGGACGTGCCCTCCATGTTTTTGCCCCTTATGGAAACGAGACGCGGGCTAAAATGTTAGCGATCGAACTCGAAGGAAAAAAATAAGTAAATAAATAAAACGTTCTTCAGACTGCAAACACGAGGGCGTGCGCTCTGTCAGTGCGCATGCGAAATCCGCCCCGGATTAGATTGGAGCTTAAACTCTTAAACCCGCGGAATCCTTGACGAGATTTCTTGAGGTCAATGACATTTCGTAAGCCTCTAATCTCAAGCTTCACGCGATTGTCCGAACAAACAATCTGAATTGGCAAACAGAACATATATTTAAAATTTGAACGACGACAGTGAAAGAAGTTTCTGCTAGTGCAAATTTAAATAGGAGTGAATGTAATAGTACCCTGATGTTTTTCCTTCTCTCTCTCTTTCTCCCTCTTCTTCACTTCAATTAGGTCAGATTATTCGAGAAGAGACGAGACTGGTAACATACTTGCATACGGAGTCGGTACACACCTCGACTTCGGCCAATTTTTTTTTTTTTAACGACAACACATTGTACTTGTCTTCCCTGCTTTAATAAATGCCAAACATCAGATGTTTGGTTATGACAGCACTGGCTGTCCCAAAATATCAACTAAGGAAAGTTACAAAAAAAAAGCAATGAAATTACGCCACGCCGTCAGAACTGGTGTATAAACAAATGGCTAAACACTTCCGGAACAAGTTCATGGATCGAGAAGAAAAACAGAATTTTTTTTTATTTTCTACAGCCATTGCATTCAATTCGCTGCTCTGCTTACTCGTAATATATGTTATACCCGCCCTCTACTTACGATCTCTTCTTGCGCAGCTAATGTTCATCGTGGTCATCATCGTCCCTTAGAAGGGTTTGAGCGTGAGCTAGCTCGTACAGGTAATTCATTTTAAACAGCGCCAAAAAACACACGGACAAGGAAGGGCACCGGCCCGTGCTATTCCTTGTCCGTGTGTTCTTCTTTTTCTGTTTTTGCGTTCTTTAAAATGAATGATCATCATCACCAGCGTCGTGCACCGTCACTGCCGTACCTTTTACCCCTATTGATTACGGTTGACTTCACATTGGGCACACAACAAACAAATAATATCTACTGAAAGCTGAAGGCTTCCACTAGCGACCTCCAGTTTTTCCTCCTGGCCCCGTGTTTGTCGGCTCAACGCTATCTCTGAAACATCTGTAATCTCCATCGAGTCCACTAAATACTCTGCCAGTCTGAACTACCTTTCTGTTTTCTCTTCCTTTGACACCCATGCTGTTTGTTCTCATAGGAAACTGGCAGTCTGATTTAATTTTTTTAATGCATCCCAACTTTGCTCTTTTTCTCTTAACCTTATACTGGTACGTGTTTGCGTCTTATGTTTAAAAGCGTTACAGCTGATCGTGGTCCTATCGTCTTATCTAATCTCTTTTCTAGCTGCGAGAAAAGTAATGTCAGCAACGATGTGCTTAAATTCGCGATAAGGCAGTGCTTAGGCTTTATAATACAAGGTTGTGAGCACCCAATCACTCTGAAATATTTTTTTTTATATACTACTGGTTTTAATGCAACAGAACGCTATAAAGAGGCACGTGCGAAGGCTACAAGGAAGGGAAACTCTGCAGTCTGCGGAAGGATTCTTAGTGTTCAGGGAGTCGAACCCCGGCCTACAATTTGCAATGCGATGTTCAGAGCTTCGCTTCGCGTCGTCTAATTCCGCCCACTCTCGCTCTTACATCTGCTGGCCTCCCGTTTGGCACAAATCGGCAGTATTGTAATTTGATTGCGACGTCAATTAAACTTTATGGTTTCTCACCGGTCTCACTTCGTCCACCACCCAAGTGTGGTGCCACCTGCGCCACCTGGCGTACTCCTGAGCACACCAGTGTTGTTCGTTTTCTTTTTTCTCGGGCTGAAGCGAGAGGCAGAGAGAATGCACCCCTACTTGTTGCTGGGCTAGCTGGTTCAAAATTAATACGGTGTGCTAGGACGCGAAACAAAGTGAAGTAAGGCCAGCGCAGGAAACAGCGTCCTCTCCTGCCCTTTTGTTATTTCAATTTGTTTAGCTTCCTAGCATGGGGCTGTGGGAGAGGAGAAAGTTTAATGAAGGAAAAAACGTAGAGGGTGGCCGGATGTGCATGTATCCGGCGTGCGGCTTCCCAGAGAGATGAAGGGGAAGAACAGGGAAGTAAAGGAGACTGAAGAGGGCTAATAAAAAAAAATAATACCTCTCGTATTCTAGAGCATTTCTCCCCTCAACACCCGACCTCGACACAAGGAAGTTGGTGGCAGTGCTGCCCATCGACAGAAGTGGTCACTGCGATAGAAGTGGTCACCCCATGGCAAATATTCAGAAGTGTAGCGTCATATTGAGCCGAGGGGTGTCACTGTGCATACCTCGGTGGAGTAGATGAAGAAATCCGAGTCGAGAATCATTTTGAGAAGGCAAGGATACGTGGTAATACATGCTCTCCGATCTGTTCCACTTGATGGGTGTCCCTGACAAGTGCACACAAACACACGCACGCGCGCATCGCGTCAATAAGTAATAAGTCACAGCCTCTTGTCCAGTATAGAACACATTTGGCTGCTCCAGGCCTCTTTTACAACTAAGCTGTATGTGGCTAGGATCCCGAGAGTCTTACACGTTCGCCCGCAGAAAACTACATTCATCAATGGCCCTTAGCCCGTAAGCCAGCAAAAAATGCAATGGCTCTTCGCCGCGCAAGGCAGAGGCTGCAAGGGCTCAGCAAACTGAAGCGAACAGGGCATACATACTTTTTTTAATCAGCCATACAGGTGAGACGGGAGGCTAAGGCCAGTGGGGCTCTTCACTAAGGCTCTCCCATGAGGATAATCTATTTTTATCGTTAACTATAGATTTCTCTCTCTCTCTCTCTCTCACGCATACAACGTACAGAACAGCACACCTTTCAATAAGGAACAGTCTGAAAAGAAGCATCCAAACCGCATAATAGATGACAAGGTGCTCCTGATAGCTATGAGAAACACGCAGCGTTTACCTGCATACCTTTCCGGGTAGAGATTATTGTAGCGCAAGCTGTCGCCGCGATGCCAGCTTGCGACGTGGGGTGTGACGTCACTAGCCTTTCATATGTATAATATAACCAGCCAAGCAACTGATTTCAGTGTTGTTGCAGCAGCACTATGGGCGGCGGCGTGCTGTCGAAATTGCCATTACTCCCATTCCTACCATTACTCTCGTATATAGCAGCTACCATTACTATAAAGCCATAAAGCATTGCATACGCCCTTTGCAGTCGTAGTGGCGATTTCTAACCTCTTCGCTGGGCGGCCATTTTCGCAGGACCGGTATGGCGAGCTTTTTTTTTTTTTTAAGGAAACTCTTCTAGGAAAGTACTACAGCGAGATTTCTCGAAAAACCCACGTCTTGCGTTCCCTTTCAGCGCAAGAATCAGCCAGGTCGACGCCAAGTTTTACTTTCAAGGGTTCATTATTCTCTACACATATTTACGTGGGACCCATTTGGTCTGTCTCGCTTTGCGACCCAGCTGCGGAAGTTTATATCTTGCTTACCTGTTCTTGCTATGTAACCATGCATTCTCTCTCTCTCTCTCTCTCTCTCTCTCTCTCTCTCTCTCTTTATTCCGGCGTTCATTGGAAGTGGACCAAGCGAGAGCCCGAGCTTCCAACATCAGCGAAACATCCAGAGCTTAGCTTCGTTCCAGGAAAGGACGATTTGTTTTGGATGCCGCGAAGACGAGACGTGCATGACGTCGCCAGACATTAGCCTGCGTAGCTCAAGAAACGCGGCGCTTGATTTGACGCCGCAGCCGGTCGAGAAGTCGCGGGCCAGTCGGCCATTCAGGCTTGAAAGAAGTGCAGGCGAGCGGCTCGTGTTGAGACCTGTTAGTCGGCCCGACAGCCTGGGAAACGCGACGCGGTCTCCAGTCACGTTCGTTAGGAAAAACTGGGGCACGAACTAACCGACAGAGTTGAAGTTCGAGGACGCTTTTTATTATTTTTTTTAGGTTCTGGCCATTTCCTCGCCGGCTAAAGTTCGTTCCCGAAATAATCGTAGGTTATACTTAGAGAGGGTTGGATAACAAGGCTTCTAGGTCGGAAACAAAGGAGGTACCTATGGGATCACGAAAAAAAAAGGAGAAGCAGCCGCAGTGTGGAAAGGCTATAGGACGACGACAAGACCGGGGTAATTGGAGATCGCTACGGCTACACGATGCAGGAGTGTAAGAGAAATGTCGTTGCAAGCTACGCTAGGAAGCCGACAAGCAATGTATCAAAGATGGTAACTGAGCTTGTACAAGATGGTTAGTACGGGATCACGTTTTGCCTGCCTGTTTCCTTACTTACTATAATGCGAAACTGAGATAATGGGCCGTCGGAGATCCGGTTGTGGGGCCGCAAGCATCAAACATATAATCATGCGAGCAACAAATGTGAAAGAAAACAAGGCATGAAATAAAAAGTAAGGAATAAATAAAACATCAGGTCAGTCAGGTATAGCCTTCCGTATTTTGTGCATATATATGTATCTATACGGGGGGTTTCAAATATCACCACACATCAACGGTGCCAGTGCAAATACAAGAGGCGCATTCGTTTAGCTTCTTGGAACAGAATGGAACCGCTGAGATAAATGTACGTCCGAACCCGCTTTTTTTGTGTCATCGTTATCATTACCATAATCTTTTTTATACATATCCGCGGCAGGAGAGATGACTCACCCAACTATCTCCAATTACCCCTTTCTGCCCTCCGCTGGCATCATCATCACCATCATATTCAGCGCTCATTTATCTCCACTGCAGGACGAAGGAATCTCCCAACGATCTCCAATTACATTTGTCTTGCGCTCGCTGATTCCAAGTCGTGCCTAGAAATTTCCCTATTTCATCCTGCCACCTTGTTCTACGCCGTCAAATACTGCGCTTCCCTTCCATTGGTACCCATTCTGTAGCAACTAAGCCATGGGTTACCTACCTGCCTTACCATTACATGGCCCGCGAAAGCTCACTTTCTTCCTCTCGATCTCCACTAGAATATTGGATAACACCGTTTGTTCTCCAATGCCCACCGGGTGGTCTTGCTGTGTGTTACCGTTCTGCGCCTTTAATTTTCTGTTCCGTCGTTCGCTGCGCAGTGGATAGCTTCTGTTAGTTTCTGCCGAATACATTAGCACCGGCAGTACGCTATGATTTCACACTTCTTTTTCCTGCCATTTCATAGCTGGGATAAAGAAATAGCGCAGAGAATCCACGGAGATGGGAGGGTCTTCCAACTGAAGCGGTGTACTTACATCTAAGGGATTTGCATGGGGAACGTACAGACGCGTTCGCATGTGTGCCAAGGGGCGGCAAAATTACTTGTAGCAAGAGTGCATTAGACAGGATGAATTTTCGGAGACCGGAAGAAAACACGGAGTCGTTAGAGTGAGCCATCGTCTTCTAACCCGCCACTCACCACTTGGAATGTGGAAAGGGGGTACGAGTGATGGGTGACGGTAATGATGATGATGATGATGATGATGATGATGACGATGATGATAATGACGATGACGATGAGTGAGCCATCGTGTTTTAACGCGCCACTCACCACTGGTAATGTGGAAAGGGGCTAAGAGTGATGGGTGACGGTAAAGATGATGATGATGACGACGACGACGACATATGAAAGCGTGCGTAGTCTCAACTGCGAGAGCCGAGTAATTTCCTATTGCAGCTCGACTGATTTTAGTCTCCTTTGGTGTTCGTTTAAGACAAGAAATTGCTGTACATTAACTTTCTTTTCCTTTCTGTTTCACAACAGGCGCTAACTTCTGGTGATAACTGGTTCCACACAAACTTTGCGGTTCATGTGTCCAAAAACTGCAAAGTACCTTGCTTTAGACGCCATAGGGGAGGACTCTTGACTAACTTATACCAATGGTGCTTTTATTACCTAACCTTAAGTCTAAGTAAAGTAGGTATTTTGTTCCACTCTATTTAGGTGATGCGGCAGCCGTGGTGGAGACTCAAACTTCCAACCACGTTATGTCACACGGTCAATTGTCACACTCTAAAGATGCTACACCCATTAAGGGGGATGATTTGCTCTGCAGCTTACTCTCTGCAGCCATTACCCCCGGAGGCTATCGGTTTCTTCATTTCATTTTTTTTTATCTTACGCGACAGAGAGTTGAAGATAGGCCAGCGATGAGACAAGCATTAGTTTAGAACTCTCAATTAGTTCTGACCACGTGGTGTGCTCTAAAATATTTGACGCGAGCTTGACAAAGATAGCTACACTCTTAATGTTGTTACACATGGGTTCGACAAGGCAAGCGGAGCATGCTTGAAAACATTTTCCCCGTGCTATGTGAGGCCTATTCGAAACGAGATTAAGAGGCGCAGACGCATTTGTCCACGTGCTATACAGCAAGTGAGGAGACAGCGAAATGCCTAGAGTCATTTCCGTAGTCGTGCTTCGCGCAATAGTAAAACGACTTTCTTCGTCGATGTGCCTATGTGCTTTCCAGTAGCCTGGTGAAGCCGGCGCCCTTACTTTCTCACGAAGCTATAGACATGTTATTATGTACCATATGAAGTTTCGGTTCCCAAGATGCCTGTTTGTTATGACGTCACAAATCCGAATTTGGTCACGTGGGGGCAGAGCACCGCGACGTTTTGGCACTCTCTTCAGCTCTCTTGGTCGTCTGCTATGCTGCTACAATGTGCCACGCGGTGTGTCTTTACTTTAGCCTTTGTGGCTTGTAAAGTAGCTCTTTCTTCTTTACTTCCCTTCTCCTTATCTTCAACTTTTTTTTTATAACCACTCCTTCCTAAGGAAAAGGTGCGCTTTGTTCCCCTTTCGGTGGCAGCTGCCAGCCTGCTCCTTCCCTATATGGCCCTCTCTGCGCATCGTATTGTTTTTATACCAAACTATAACAGCAATAATAACGAGTCTCTGGAATACTTCGCCACGTTCGGCTCTCACGTGACCACCTTCCGTGTCGTGGCATCGTGACAGCTCCGGGGAAACGAATCCGGTGCTCAGAAAGCTATTGTAGTAAATTGTATAGGGCTCTCTGAGTCTCTCTCTTTTCTTTTATTGCTTCCTGATATAGGGCCTTCGTTTGATGCAAAATAACACAACAAGCGAGAAATGTCATGTCAATACTCCTTTTCGAAGTAAGCAGCAATAAGCATTTAGGTCTTCTTCTTTCAGCACCTGCACTTGTCTCGGTACGAATAAACGCACTAGTATAACAATAGTGCCTTAGGCTACACCTCGGCGTTACACACCGTTACTTCTTTAGCGCGAATCATCCAAGTGGCCCGGTTCCGATGTTATAAAGCAGCAACGCGCCAAACCGAGGGCTGCTTTCCCAGAAGCAGTATTGAGCATAAATAGAGATAAAAAGAAGAAGAGGTTGCTATCTTCGGTCGGAAACAGTCCAGCGGTATAAAAAGGACATAATTGTTTTTCCCGTTTCCTTTCTACACGTTCTTGCGACGTCCCCTTTCGGGGCGTACAGCTTAGTGCGGACTGCTCGGCAGTGGAAGAGTTTCTATTTTCTTTTTCGAACACCTGGCTGGGCCAGTTTCCAAAAGGTACGGATGAGCGACGTGCGAAGGCTCTTGACACGCCTGGAGGAAACTTTCTTCCAAAAGCGGAAGTAAGCGGTGAGGAAACGGGACACGATGGAGGAAACGGGAAAGGGAAGGAAGGAAGTGAGCTGGCGGGCATCCACCACGTGGGTTATTCGATTGACAAGTGGCACGACAAGTGTTCCGTTCCCCCATTGCGCTCTTTCTGCCGTGTGTCTTTCTTGTTCATATACCGTCCTGAAATAAAGGTTATAAGAAGTAGGGGAAGCAGGCAGAAAACAATGAAATAAAGCATAACGGAAACAAAATGGAAGCACAGAGGAAGCACAAAGGAAGCACAAAAGAAGCATGACAGTCAAAGGAGGGACAAAAAAGGAAATGAGTGACAGAAACGAGAGGCTGTTCGATTAGTGCGACGTAACCCGGGGCAACGCGGGAATGCGTCCACTTAGCACTTAGCAGGATACCGCCAGCCGCATGCGACAGCATCGTCACGTCTGCCTCGAATTGAATGTCTCTGTAGCTCGCGATCGACTCTGCCGGAGCCGGCAGAACTGTGGGGCGACGGAAATATGTGGCGCCATGTCGATTTGAGTGGACGCGAACCGCTCGGTGCGTACGGCAGGCGTTTCCATCTTGATGGGTGCATAACTCCCCCAAGGGTTCCGCGTGTGATGCGAGACTGACAAAAGAAAAAAATGAAAGCCGTGAGGTGTGCCGGACATAATCGACGATATTGGAAGTGGACGCCTTGATTTGCTCCGTGTTTAGGGGTACTAATCACTTTCCTGTTGCGCCTTGTCGCTTTGGATGACATCAAGCAATAGGAAGAACGCTTCCAGAGCGGAGGTTCCTAAATTAATCTATTGGAGCACGTCATAGCAGTTTTGCGACATGCCACTTGCAACCTACCAGCTGATAAGTGTCTGCTATTGGGCTTGTTGGTAAAACATGATTCAAAGTTTCACTAATAGCGCAAGGACACCAGAGGAGACATAAGTGAAGACTGTTCTCTCTTGTGTCCCTTCTGGTACCCTTACGCTGTCAAGCAAACTTTAAAACTATCAAATGACTTAGGAACATTGCGCTGTAAAGGTTTGTATTACGACATCAAGTGTAGCTGTATGTGGCAGCGGTGTAAAGAAGCATCGTAATCACTCTTTTGTGGTCGAAGCTGTCAACGGGAAATATTTACGGAAGCTTCATATTTAAAGAACACAGCGTGAGCTTGTTCGATCATAAGGAGAACGTGCGGTGTTTGCAACTTCAAATGCAAGTTTTAAACGCTGCCGTAGGGTGTAAGCCGATGTGCATTCTAGACCAAGGAACCTACACTGCAATAACGGTCACGATATTAAGACATTGTGGTACTGAAGTGAAGCCCTTCGTGCAGATTGCCCCAAGACAAATTTAAATGTAACTCAACATAGAAAATTATGTGAAAATTTTATTTTACGTACTCGGGATACGTAAACAAACGCTGGAAAGGGCAATACAAGTGGCACATTGATAATTCAGGTCATGAGAGGTTTTGGGAGGCACAAATGCTGTGCAACGTTGGTGGGCGTAATGTTTTCATGTAGATGGCACTGGTTGCGCCAGAAAGCCGCATCCGGATACTACCAATGGTACATATAAGCACGTGTACTCAACTTCGCTGCATTGAACTTGAAGCGTTCACTGCAGATATGCTTCGTCAATAAGTGGGCATGCCTACACATTCTTTCAAAATATTTCTGCTTGTAACGAAACGTAAAAACACTACTAAGCAATTAAGCAACAGTCTGAGAAGGAGAAAGTTTTCAAAGACCTGTCAAGGAAGGAAGGAAGGAAAATGGGAAAAGGAAAGGCAGGGAGGTTAACCAGTTTAGCTTAACCGGTTTGCTACCCTACACATGGGAGCGAGATGGGGTTGATGAAAGATGGGGAGGAAAGTGTGATGTACTAAGGATAGGGAGATACAACAAACACTGTATTGTAAATCACAAACGCAAGCAGTTCGATGAAGTTTGCACATAGATATGTACATTTTATTTTAGCATACCCTCGAATTAAAATATTACTGACAACTTATGCAATTAGAATGGAAACTGCGTTCATTCTTCCTTCCTGTGCTAGCAATCTACCTGCTTGGCTTTCTGACTCAGTGAACGGAATAATATCTCGTGAAGAAGACAATGGAAGATAGCGTAATAGCGTTGTAGCCAGCGCATTGCAAGGAAAAGGTCAGCTAGCATATTGCAAGGAAGCGAGAAGCAAATGCCGTATGCATTTAAGCATACTGCCCTTAAGCACCGAACGCGGGATTGAATTCCGCCCACGGCGGCCGCATTTCGATGGGGGCGAAGTACGAAAACACCCGTGTACTTAGACTTAGTTGCACGTTAAAGAACCCCAGGTGATCAAAATTTCCAGAGTCCTCCACTACGGCGTGCCTCATAATCAGAAAGTGGTTTTGGCAAGTAAAACCCCATAATCTATCTAATCTTAAGCACCGAAATCAAAGAACCGCGTATTAGTATGACTCTGCTTGATTTATTGGCACATTGCAGCTTTATAATTGCGTTTTGTACGAACAGACCTCGGGACAGGGAACAATCTATGGTATTAATCATGTACGAATCAATGTCGCACTGCCATGGGTCACTAAGCTGTGCAGATCACTCATCTCGCATACACTCTAAGTAGCAACGCCATGAGCTTTCTAGCTGGCAACTTTCATAGTGCACTGACATGCATCACCGTAGGCTCCTCAGTAAATTCAAGCACAAGTGCGAGTACTTTCAATTTTTATCCTTGCAAGAATCTTTGACATCATAAAAAAAATTGCAAATTTATGCAATGCGATGCTGCTGTCATGATATGTAAATATAGCGGGGAACATCTGGCATAACTCTGTAAAATTTTGCAAACTCACCTAGGCATGGAAGCATGCATTCAAAAGCTTACGGATCTAGAAAGCTGTTGAATATCTTTTGCCTTAATGAGTGAGTGCAATTTCTTTAATAAGCCTGCGTAACACGTATTATTTTGAATTCTGACTCCTTCATTTTTCTTACTTCACGCAAAGCAAGTAGAACAGTTCATACTGAGGGGCTTCGTAGCGCAACGGAAGTACGAAAGCCGGAGAGCATGTGGCCTGATACAATGTAGTCGGGGTGAGCCATCCATTATCGAACGCATAATTGTAAGTGTTTCTCCTGCTTTTGAGGTCAAGAAGTGATGTGGCAGATACATAGCCTCTCAGGCCGCAAACAGGGGCAGACAATAGCTTGAATATAGGTCATTGCATTCTGCTAAATAATTGCAACCCAAATGAAACTTACGAAGCTAGTAAAGCATACTTCGTTCAAGAATCGAAGTGCTTACAAAAACATGCATTCTACTAAAACGTCACATCGCATGACCTCCAGAACCAGTCGCAGGGAACGGCAACTACCGTACGAACTAATCAACTGTGGCGGCGCAGCTGTTCTTGCTGCCGCAGCACAAGATGCGCCGACCCGCCGCCGCCGACGGCGAACATGGGCAAGCCGGCGCGAGCGGAGAGATCACGTGAGCGGAGAGAATAAAGTTGGGGCTTCTTGCACCTCGACACGGCAACATCGCCTGCACTGCCACAGAACAAACGAACGAACGGCCGAGCCCACGATCAAGCAAGCAAAATGACACGTGAGCCAGCGCGCAAACACAAAAGAACGTGCGAGTGAGCGAGCAGGCGAACGAACGAACAAGAGACCGAGAACTAACGAAAGTGCGAGCGAGCGAGCGAGTGAACAAGCGAGTGGGCGAGGCATCAGCAGCAGCTCCAAGTAGGGCAGCGATCGCATAAGAATTGTTCTCGCAAGGCAATGTGGCGGTTCGCCTTCCATAATTTGCTGCATTCACGACGCCCATTTGTGCAAGGTATCGCTCGAACAGCGGTGACAATTCAGGCGGTAAAGTACCAAACATAGTCGGTGCTCACAATGAGTATGAACAAACATGTCTCCGCTCATCGGTGTGGGTGAGTGCGCGGACGAGAGCGTTCCCGTAAATATGCAAAGCGTGCCCCTCGCAAGCCAAAGCAACATAATTTGTAAGCTGTAGTTCCGCCCGCGACGACCTATGTATACTTCAGGTATTCCCGATGAAACTCCCTAGCTGACGCCTTCAATGAACATGAAGTCGTATATTGCGGTTGTACTGCTAGGATCTGAACGCCGTTGTTCTCACCGTTTGTCGTCGTGTGCGATGCGCTACAACACGCGCAAATTTATATGTGGTGACTGCTCCCCCAACTCCACGTATTTTCTAGGAATAATTATAGGAGCACAAAATTCGGTACCTACCTCAAAAAAAAAAGAAAAAAAAACGCTCACCAAAGGCTCACAATACTTTGTCCGTTTGAAGCAATCCGCACTGTGGCGCCTCCGCCCTCCGGCAATTCTACCAGCCGCGCTGATACCATCTGTCAGCCCTCTAACGGCTGCAGACCAAACACGGCAATCTTCGCTCCGCTGACGCTACAGGGCTGACAAAGAAATTACGTATTCCACCGGGAACATGGTCTCAAAATGGTACTTTTAAAAACGTCTTCTAAACGTATTCCAAAGTTAGAGTGGATCCGTCTGCTCAGAAATGCCTCTAAAACGGCGAAATTGGCCAAAAATCTTTTCTGTATATTTTTTGTGTGTTCTTTAAAACGCCTTAGTAAAGGCCTTGTATGCTACCTAGGACCACCCATTGTGGCGTTGTGATTTTGGCGTTGCGCTGCTAAGGCCGAGGGTGCGGGATCCAACCCCGGAACGCGACGGCCACATTTCGGTGGGGGGACCAAATGCTATAAATACCTTGTATACCGTGCATTCAGTACAATTTAAAGGATCCCGGACGGTCAGATAGATCAAGAATTCTCCATTACAGCGTACCTCATGGTCATATTGTGTTTTTGACACGTAAAACCGGATTCTGACGCGTAAAACTGGAAATTGTAGTTTTCTTTATGATTACCACGAATCTTGTGTGAAATAATGGAACTGCCTGAAAGTGGAAAACTTTCAGAGGGTATATCCAACGTGCAATGTTGGCGATTTAACAGGCATTGGCAAGCGCTGGATTACAACAAAATTATCAAAACGGCGCCCATTCAGATTGCTCGTTTGCGTGGGCAGGACAGATCGGCACGACGCTAATGCAGGAAGAGAGCGCGGGTTGCTCATTAAATGGGAGCTGTAGAACGTTTTCTTTTCGTATTTAACAAAAAATTGCTCCTAGTTCCAATGTATTTCACGCACGTTTGCTAGCGTAAAGCCAGGAACTTATACGAGCTGCTCCCGTGGTTCGGCGAGTCGGTGAGTAGTTTAGTTCCGCACGTTTATCGTCAAACAACCAAGCAAACAAATAAAGGCGCCGTAATATTAAGCCCAACTTCGACTCTAGCTCAACTTTCAAGTAACATGAAGATGTGCCGCGCTGTTCGGGATGCGTGCCAGGAAATTAGATGATCGCGTGGATAGACAGAGTGAATAAAATTTGCCTGAATGTTGAGGTATAGTCGACGATGACGGAAGTGGCGAAGCAGACGGAATGCTATCTTCAGTAGGAGCAGAAGTGACAAAACGTGTTAGTGTAAATTGGTTTTGCGATGTTCAGGGAGCAGGTCCGGTTTTAAAATGCGGAACAATCAAGCAAGTTCGCTGTGCTCCTGTCCGTGTTATGCATCTGTGCCGCGGATTATATTGTCGTGAGCTGTTTGCAGGTGGATTTGGCGTAAATATTCTTGGAAGTTGCTTCGAATGCAACATTCCTGGTACAGCCCACTTTCGCGCTGTGGAGCTCGATGTCGCGGGTTCGATTCTGGTCACTTTGGTGGCAAAAAAAAAAACGCTTTTGTGTTTGCATTACGGGGCACGTTAAGGAACACTAGCTGGTCAAAACTACTTCGTAATTCCCACACTACTGGGTGCCTCGTGAGCAGATCGTTGTTTTGACACCTAAAGCTCTAGAATTTCTTTTTTTTGCATTCCTTTCCCTTTCGCTAGTCGGTTCACAATTACAGAAAAACGCAGCTTAATTTACCCCATAGAGACACATGATAAAAAATTTAAAATTCTGCATGAAAAGAAAATGAAAAAAAACTTTTTCACCTCTATTGCTTGCCAGGGATAAGAGATTCATACAAAAAAAAAGTTTTGCGTGAATAAATGTTTGCAATTGTAATAAGTTAGTAATTCAGTTCCTGGACTACCCACAGGTGAAAAATTTCGTCTAAAACGTATTAAATTTTTAAAACGTTGCTATAGGCTTCGCGTTAGCTTTTCTGCGCCCAGATTCGTTGCGTGGATGTGTCCACTGACCGTATGAAAAGTTGTGCGTTCGCGTTTGTGGCGTTGAGACAGACGTGCACAAGAAGCGCGAAGATTTCAAACATCACAAATAATTTATGCGAAATAACATTTAGATTAAAAAAAAGGCGCCCCGTCTCCCCATTTATTGCGGGTTATATCTGTTTTAAGCTGCGTTTTGATGCGAAAGGGTCAAATTGCTCACTGAGCGAAAAATCCGGCGTCCGTCGGCATCCAAATTCCCCATTCACCACGAGGCCAGGTCACGAGTGCAGCTCGACGGAGTTCCATCGCTGCACCTCGATGGTCGAGTGCGCCTCGACGGAGTTCCATCGCTGCACCTCAACGGTCGAGTGCGCCTCGACGGAGTTCCATCGCTGCGCCTCGACGGTCGAGTGCGCCTCGACGGAGTTCCATCGCTGCACCTCGATGGTCGAGTGCGCCTCGACGGAGTTCCATCGCTGCACCTCAACGGTCGAGTGCGCCTCGACGGAGTTCCATCGCTGCGCCTCGACGGTCGAGTGCGCCTCGACGGAGTTCCATCGCTGCACCTCGATGGTCGAGTGCGCCACGACGGAGTTCCATCGCTGCACCACGACGGTCGAGTGCACCTCGACGGAGTTGCATCGCTTATGGCGTCGCCACGCCATAAGTGATCCTCGACGGAGCAGAGCGAGCACCTGCGTCGCTAGCGCGCCAGGGGTTGCGTGAGGGGAGAGGGCATCGATGCGAAGCCACGTCACCAATGCTTTCGCCCTCGGAAACCGGTTTTATCCACGCATTCCTTGTCCGCACAAGCTCTCACCTGCGTTCTAACTGCGCCTCGGTAAGGCCAAATCAAACATGCCTAGCGTCCCGACGCGCTCGCTTGCCCACGATAAGTTCCTAACTCGAACCACAGCTCAGAGGCTTTCAATCGCACATTCATACTTTCGCATTCACAACTCATCAGAAGTGCCTAGGATTTTTGACGTCGAAGCTGGCAGCCTCTTGTTGGTCGGAATTTCTCGTGGCTTGCCCACCCAAAAAGAAGGCAGCTGGAAAAGGGGTTGTGTTTGAGTTTCCACGTAACAGACTTACCTTTTCTCGTATATTCGTATTGCAGTTCGATGCTATCATGTCTGCACGTTTCGCGTAAGTCGTACTTTGAGAATTTTATGACACATATTACTTTGAGAAATACAATTAGTCCAATAACGCACTTACACCAGGTGGAGGGCCTTCAAGAGTGAGGACGTGTACTGTGCAAACGGTACCGTGACCTGGCGGCCTCGACCGCTCAGGCAGACATCAAACGGCAGCTGGAAGAGGGCTTTGCCTTTCAATTTCGGCTTAATAACATTATCACTCCTCGTATATTCGAATAACAATCAAGAGCAATCGTATCTGCAGCTTGCGTGTAAGTCGGACTGAACACATTTCTTGTGACGCAGTCTTCTTTTAAGCATTAATTTAGTTAAATAAGGCGCTTGGCGGACGGTCTAGAAGGATGAAGCCTGTATGCCGCACGCGCGCGTGCGCGAGTGACGTACGTCCCTTGTGGTGGTAGGAACCGTGTAACGTAGCCCCCCTCGTGGGCGCCTTCAATCGCACACACGGCATACGGCGCGCGGCGACGATATCATCGTCCTTGGACTTTATACGGAACATCACGGCGACGCCGACCCCAGAAATGCGCCCTGATTCTCCATATGATTCTTACGTAGTAAAAAGAGGCATTTAATTGCGAAAGGGACGTGCCGTGCCGTCGAGGCATTGTCGCATTCGTGAAACTCTCGTTGCCAAATAAGCCGGAACTCCATCGCATGCTACCGCCGGTCAGTTTCACTGAACCCCAGTGCTCGAAGCAGGCATGGTGGAGACATCTGCAAGTAGAAAGGCATCCCAACTAAATTCGAGCAGTGCCTCGAGGGTTCGCGGCATCCTTCATGTCCGCCTGTGCGACCTCCGTCGGTACGGACGTTCCCGATTTTCTTTGTGTGCTGATAAACTCGGTAACGTACTTGCACACCTCGGGTCATCGACCTGTCCTGCCATCGGCAGTGTCGATCGGTTCCGGCCGAACCGCACCCCCGAGTCTAAGTCGACCCCGAACTTTTCCCGCCATTATTATTATTATTATTATTATTATTATTATTATTATTATTATTATTATTATTATTTTATGAATTGGTCTGCATTCGAGTAAATACGGTATAATGCTTTAATGCAGTCACACCGCCTCCCACGCTTCGTTGATGCACAACGTTTAGTTTCGAACTGTGTCGCAGGAGACCTCCTCCCGCGCAGCTCTTTCGCGTATGTGACGTCATCTTTGACAAAATAGCCTTTATCTATGCTTCACGCACCGTAATTCCAAAACAAAGGACGCCGATACAATGACTAATCGCTAAAGAATTGCAGTTTCGATATATTTTTATTTCTTCTTCTTTTCTTTTGCTTCGAAGCACGCACAACAGAAATGTGGTCAGCTTACATCACAAAAAATGACATTTTATTAAAAAGACAAACTTCGCTCTACTTCGTAGTAAATGTTCATTGCTTGACTTTAGAAAAGACGTTCCCTGTAGTTTCAAAAGAAACACCGATAAACATGTTCCTTTTAATTTGTACCGTTCGATACTATATCCATCCGGAATGGCTGGGTTAGGAAGGTTTTGAGGGTCCTCCTAACGTAGAGAACTTTCTATCGGAATCTGCAAAACGAAAAAATACTATGCCTAATATCGCTTGTTTTTAGAACGTGTGTCTGAAGTCCTGTGAAACATTCTTCTATATATCACTCCTAGCCGACATGCATCATTCTTATAAAATGTCTAGCCGAATATACCCAACGGCAATATCGCCAAGATAGCAAATCGAAGTGGCAGAAGCGTGGAATCGAAAGCCGGAGTGAAAAAGCGTCCCTCGTACTTTAAAGCTATCTCGATACGTTTCCTGAAAGCCACCCGGATATAAACCTACTGCCGTACCAATATCATCTCCTGCGAATTTCCACCATATTCCTCTTACCTGGCAAAGCGGGAGGTAACTTTTCTTACACTGCGCTTTTTCGATCCGCTAGTCACTAGCGTAGGGTGCTCAGCAGCGTCGACTCCACAAATATGAACTACATGCACAACTTTCTGATTTGTAAGTCCTTTCTTTATATATTCCAAACCAATATCCCAAATCGGCGTAGAAAGAGCCACGTAAGGAATTTCGCACGAAAACAGATGATATAACGACAGAAAAAAAATGCTCCTCAACCGAAGCGCAGCCGTCTTTCGGGATCGTTTTTGTTCACGTTTCCAGTTCCTTTTGTTCGTGTTTGTGTATGCAGTCTATATGCAGGCCGACCAGCAAAAGGACACCCGCCTTCAATAACAGAGCAGACACGTATGTGCAGTGTTTGTTGACCCAGTCGCGTGCACACGTTTACATATCGAGCCCTACGGCGCAGGAAAAAGGGAGGGAAACAACAACAAGAAAAAGAACGCGAAAGGAAGCCTCGGAGAGGCGATGGAAGCCGTGCCAACACGAAAGATAGTTGAGCCCTTTTTCACCAGATGGCGCTTCGAGAGAGATTGAAAAAAAAATAATAAACTGGCGAGCGAGCGACGGTCTCAAGAAAAAAGAAAGGCGGGAGAAAGGAAGAGGAAGCGCGCGCAAAACGGCCGTCCACGATTGGAGGGCGGTGCGGCCACGTGACCTCAGGCGGCCGATTCGAGCGCCGCGTAGCTGCTGCTTCAAGCAACGTGCTCGACGATGAGGGAGTAAAAAAGGGCGGCCGAGAGGAGGTGTGCGGGGACGCGCGCACGTACACCGTCGAGAAGACGGAGTCGAGGCAAAGAGAAGCATAGAAGAGGCACCGCTCGTTCTTGAGAGAAGCGAACGATAGAACCGGCTGGGAGAAGAGGCAACAACGGCGGCGTGTAGGAAAGGGTGGTTCGGGAAAGGAGGTTGTTTTTCTCCTCTCTCTCCGAGGGATAATCCACGGAGTCCGCACCTGAGTTGGGGCCACTGGCGCCGCCGGCGTTCGGAGCGCCCGGTCCAAAACGTTCAACCCCACCACACAAAACAAGACTCTTTTTTTCTCTCGACTCTCGAAGAAAAAAAGTCCGCGCCTTTCTCGTAGTACCTTACATCAACAACAACTTGAAAAAAAAGAAAAGAAATAATACCCAGTCGTGAAGACTCGCCCCAAACGCCCTTCGCTGCTTTTCGCCGACCAAGCGTGCAACAAATCCTACTACATCGCCGCCGCCACCCCTCTTCACCTACCGCTTCGTTGGTCTGTTCCGTCGAGTGCCGTGGTTATTTGCATCCTCACCCACCACATCGTGTTCTCATCGCCCCATCCGTGCATCTTAGATCGCCTGCCACTCTGTGAAAGCCAAGGAGAAGATCCGTGCGCGACGACGATTGAGTCTCTGAATCGGAGTCAAGCACGTCCCGAAGAGTCGACCGAACCCCGCGCAAGGTCCGCGTTGTTGTTATCGTCGCTGGCGCCGCTCCTTTTGCCTCTGGCCCTCGGAAGAAGAAAGAAAACCGTCATTGGCCGGCGACGACTACGACACAACGGCCTGTTTGAATTCGTCGTGCCGTGCCGATTGTTTTTTTTTTCCCGACGTCACCACTCCTCCTCGTTCTGCAAACGTGTTCGCCGAAGTCTGTGTTCGTGCCCACGTCCGTTTCTGTGCGTACGGTGGTTTTACTGCCGCCGATTTCGTTCCGTCTTCGTCGACGCCACCTAGACGCGGTCTCCGACGGCACCGGGCTCGACTTGGCTCTACCTCGCGCTGCCGTTTGCTCGTTTTGCGCCGCCGCTGTTGCCGGTGCCCCGACGACGCTGATCCAAGACGGGAAAGGTTGAAGTGAGTTTCTCTCGAAGGTGGCTCTTCTCGGGTCATGAATCGCGTGTCAGCTGTACATGCCCTCCTACCGCCGTTGCCGCCTAGCGTCGCTTCGTGTTCTTCTTCTTTGTCGAGGAGAAGAGAGGCTCTGCCGGCCGCTCGAATCTGCTCCGGGCATGCGATCGGCCCGACCGGCTCTACGGATTTGAAGAGAGCTCTGGCGTCGTCTTGCTTTGGGAATGCAGTGGCGTCGGGCGAATGCCTCGCGCCACCAGCTTCACGGCCCCTTCGCCTAGCAATACGCTTTCTGAAGAACTCTTTGGCGCCGTTGCCACGCAGTTTGGTTGTTCTTCGCTTTACGCATCCGGGGGTTTAGCCTGTTGTGTTTTCTTTATTCTGCTAATTTTTTTTTCTTTTAACTCCTTTTTCCACCGCAGCTCTTTCTCGCTGAAGCTTATATATCACACCTGTACAAACATTCTTCACTTATAGCCCTTCGGTCCTCTCGCGTCAGCGTAGTCTAGGACATCATCTTCTCCCCCGGGAAACGTTTGTAGGAACCTCGAATCACGCAACTTTTAGAAGCTGTTGGTACTTTCCCGAATGGTTGCATATGTTATACGCGCTCTTTCATAAATACGCGAAAAGAAAACAACACGATAGTTTCTATCTGTAGCTAAGTACTATCGCACGAGATAATTTAGCTATTAACACTGTCCGTGTTCGCCATTCTTAAAGAAACGCTGCCCTTTGGAGTGACGTGTGTATTTGTGACGTGTGTCGCAAGAATACCTAAAAGCAGCACATCAGTTTCTTATCAGTACCATATAACGCAGAGCTCGCGTTTTGCTGGCCAGTCGCCAGTTTTTCCTTTGTCACAATAATACCGAAACAATAACTAAACTGTCATAAGCGGCCTTCACCTGCCCACTGTCGTTGGTAAAACGGGACCACACGTGTTTTTGTCACTACCGTGAGACCAATTATATATCGGGATTCGCTATCACTGTAGTTCCGACCATCTCATCTTCTTCTTCAACTCTACAGAACTTGCAAAATAAAAATAAGAAGATCCCTAACTCCTCTTGTAAAAGAGTTTTTGTAGCTTTAAACCAGGCTGCTATAGATTGCGAGTATCTGCCTTCTCTTAAGCAAATAAATGCAGGCTTTTGCTTGATGACGGTCATGGGAATGCACCCTGAATAGTGGGCTGGAGAGGTGTGACAAACTATTCGTAACAAGTGACCAGTAATGTCTTTTCCGCATAACTGTGGTTCGCAGCGGTAACATAAGAAAAAAAAACAAGTTTGCTCTTCGTGACAGATGCACAATTTTTTGATCCGGTGGAGGAAAGAAACAAGCTAATTTTAAAACTCTCGCGGTAGGTGTTCGCTTTTAGCTTGCATGGTGTGAGAAGCTCAGCTCCGGACATCTTCGCCTTGTGAAATCAGTGGAGGGACAAGAATTCTCGTCAAGAATTTGAAAGGAAACCACGCAATTTTCTAAGGGGTCAGTTAGCTAGTGGAACTGTGTCTATCATTCAATCACCCATTTTTTGCCGAGCAATTTTCACCCATTCTCACCTCTTAAGTCATCCATTCTGCCGAGCCATTTCAATCCGAGCAAAATAAGAGAATCGACGCGAACATTTCAACTGTTGACAATGTACATAGTTTAACACCCTGCGTCCGATTTGGGCACACTACTAGAAAAGAAGTGAAAGTCAAGAGAGTTTCTCGCTGATTGGAAGTTGACAGCAGATGTCAGCTTGTCCTGTCTGCTTGAGCGATTCCTTTCAAAAATAAAGGGACGACGCCATTGGAGAGACTGAAGGCCCATCTTAACAACACTGGGCGTAGGCTACTTTTGCAACAAAAGTTCGTGGCCCGCTAACGAAATTACCTTTCCTAGGTCCTGACGCACAGTTTCCGTTTATACAAGTGTCACGTCCTTTTGTGAAAGTTGCTGAGACCGTGAAATCCAATTTTTGGCCCTAACTTTCGTTTCATGCGCAAATTCATTGACCCTACACGCGTGAGCTTCCCCCTCCTTTGCACTATAAGTGAACTCTGCCGTGATAGTTTAGATTCACTTTGTGTGTCACCGGCGTAGATTTTTTCACTTCCTACAGAGGCCGTGAAAGGAAAGCAAAAAAAAACCTAATGCGTGATTCCTTGTTTCCCTTCTCAGTGATGCGTAATACTTCGTTTTTGTGCACCAAGAGTGAACCGTGCACCGCAAACGTCGTGCGCAGACAAAACATTCCACAGCTTTGAGCGCCTCAGCTGCAACCTTGTTAGTAAGAAGAATTACTTATGCAGTGGCTCCTCAGATTTCTGTAGGGTAGTTTGCTGTTGCCTAGGTATGGTGCTAGACCTTTTGTACAGATAACGTAATCGAACTTGCGGAGACCGACACGCTCGTTGCAGTGGTTGTGAAGTAGGGAGAATGCATCAGATATACAAGTGAGGATCTCTGGGTAAGTTCATCCTCTCGCGCCCGGTGGAGTGAAACGGAAGAAACGAAAGACGAACTCGTGATTTCTGCTTTTAAACAACCCCCGAAGACTGTTTGTACTCAGCTGCTACCAGAACATTCTCTCGTGCCGCGAGCTGGAGCACTTTAGGGTCACGCCAGTAACTACAATCAGTAACGGGAAAGACGAGACAGACAAGAAGCAAGGACGAGAACAACACAAAGGAGAACAGGCGCCGACTCTCTGCTCAGCTTTTGGTACGGTCGCGGAAGAGTCGTTCGGCAGGAGAAGCAGAGGCACCCGCGGTGATAGCGAGAAGACGTGCAAAGACCGTCGTCGTTTTCGGTGAAGGCGGGTTCCCATCTGCGGCACCGCGGAGTACTGGATAACGAGGTCTCGCAAGACGTTCCCGCATCGGCGGGACGGCTCCCGGGCGCCTACGGCTCGGCGAGCCGTGGCGCTCCGGAGTCGCCTTCTTCGGCGACCGCCCCGTCGGTGCCTCCCGTCGCCGCGTGGCGTTGCACGATGCAGAGGCTTCGCGAGACCTTCCGGCGCTCCAAGGGGGGCCCCGCCCTCGAGTCCCACCTGCCCACGTCGGTGAGCCTCGAAGTGCCCAAGCAGGTGCGCTCGGCGAGCTTCGACGAGATCCGCTTCAAGAAGGAACACGACCAGGACGCCTGCGGAGGGGACAACCTCCTCATGGTCCCTTCGACGAGGAACCAGAGATCCCGCTCGTTCGACTCGGCGACCACGTCGTCTTCGTCGTCCTCTCCTTCGGCTCACTTGGCTGCGTCCTCGGCGTCTGCGCCGCCTTCGGCGGTCCCCGCAGGCATGGTTGGCACCGGTGTTGGCTTGAGTGCCGGTGTTAGTGGCGGCGTTGGCTATGGTGGCTATGGCAGCTACGGTGGCTTCGGCAGCGCGACTGGTGGTGGCATCACTTCGCTGCCAGTGCCCAGTCCTCCGGCAACTGCCACGGACGCGCCCTGTCAGCTGGACGTGCCCAAGTGGAGGATCCTGCGCCGCTCATCCAGCGACAAGAGCCAGTGTGCGGCGTGCATCCACTGTCAGTACATGGATGAGTTCAGTCGTAGCACGTCGCGCAGCAACAGCCCCCCCGATAGGACCCGATACTTCTCCTCCGGATCGGAGACTCTCGAAGAGAGTGAGTCCGAAAGTGCGGCCTCGGCGCGGCCCGACGAAGAGCAGGTCACGGACGCCGAGGAGGACCTCCTGGTGTCGCCCACGTCGTGCGGTCTCATGGTGACGCTGTCGGTGCCGGACTCGGGCCATCGCGTGAGCCTAGGGGGCGACACCGGGGTCACGGTGGTGTCTCTCCAAGTGCCGCAAGTGGCTAAGGGCCGGTCGGCCTCGGTGGACTCGTCGTTCCTCCAGGTGCCCACGCCTGACCCGGACTTGGACCCCGACCTTGCGGCCAAGGCACACCGGTCGCGCTCCGTGGACATTGTGCTGCCGACGGGTGCCGAGCCACACTACACGCTCTGTCAGCCCAAGGAGCGAGGGCACGCAAGGTATGTCCTTTGTGTGACGTGTCGATCCGTGTTAATTATGTTTATAATGAAACAGCGAGGATGGGGTTGAGGAGATTGGCATAAAAGGCAGCGCAAGGTAACAAGATAAGAGACGTGGTGAGACTCAACCAGTCATTTCTTGTGGTCTTTCACCATTACTTTCTTGGTTCAAGGGCACCCGCAGTCTCTGACATTTCTCTTTCTGCACCGGGACGCGTGAGTTAGCCAAGTGTCCATTGCGTTCAACGATGAAGAACTTGGGTTGTCTTGCCGGTACGTTGCGAAATGAGTGATAGTTGCCTTCGTTTCTGTTCACTTTTGCTGATTTTGTCCTTTATGAGACAGAATATATGTCTGCATCCTAAATGCATCGCTCAAAACTCAGCTAATGTCATTCTTTCATTGCATCATCTCATAGTGTGCATTCGTACTGCCATTGGAGCAGGAGCATTCGCTAATTCTCCTACTTATCTAGACTGATTTTTTTTTTCATGAGGGCATATTCTCAATTGATTTGGCAATATGCATGAAGCTTGTGACCACCCTACTCTGTAACAAACGAAAACGTGTTCTTGTTTCTTGATTTGCCGCCATCAAAGACAAAAACAAAGACAGAAAGGCTCTTTTTTTCCTTTTCTGGGTGTGGTCTTTTTCTTTGAACACTGCAATATTCCCGGACATTCTCCTGCGTTTCCTGGAAGCATTCCTCCTTTATTAGTGCGTTTTAGCGTTTGCTTTGTGAGGGTGATCGACCATTGATCTTTTGCCACTTAATAGTTTACTGCCCTAGGATCATAAATTTGGGCTCCATGGTGTATTCAGAGTCTGTTCAGAGTGTCGAGAACTTCGAAAAAAAAAAAGCACAATCCTTCAAAACTATTAAAACCTTCTATATCACATGATGCCTTCCGCTTTCATCCAGGATATCATTATGTCCGAACTGTGTAACTTCCTTTATTTATCTTACCTTCACATGCTCTTTTGTTCTTATTCGCAACACATCTACCACTGCTTGTGCTCTGTTACAAAGTTGATGACGAAGAACCACGATACGTGAGGTTATACTGATTGCCGCAATACTGTTACGTTATGCTCTGCATCGTGACGCTTAAGAGAAGACGACTAAGGTCGTTTGCGTTTCAAGCGTGGCCACGTGCTGGTCTGGCCCTGTTAGTACAGCGTTTGTAATCACGCCAACGTAGCTTTGATACATCGTGCGTCGTAGCACCATTAGTCGTCGTGGCGTAACCGGCGTACGTCCGCGGTTGAGGTCCACTTCCGCGTCCTAGCAAGCCTACCGAGCTACACTGTAGCAACGTGAATGAAATGCTTCGGATGAACCTAACGTTACCCAATTGCGGGACGTCTCACTGCACGAACGCGGAGGCACGGAATATATGTATCACATTGTGTGCAGTGTCGCTTTTTGATGCACGTCATTCTTTCGCTACTCGTGTCTGACGACGTACGACGTATTTACATATGACCCGCCGTGGTTGCTCAGTGGCTATGGTGTTGGGCTGCTGAGCACGAGGTCGCGGGATCGAATCCCGGCCACGGCGGCCGCATTTCGATGGGGGCGAAATGCGAAAACACCCGTGTGCTTAGATTTAGGTGCACGTTAAAGAACCCCCGGTGGTCAAAATTTCCGGAGTCCTCCACTACGGCGTGCCTCATAATCAGAAAGTGGTTTTGACACGGAGAACCCAAATATTATTATTATTATTATTTACATATGCGAAAAGTGACGCATGCAATGCGATTCTGTTGTGCTTCAATTGTGTTGCGAGAGTTCGTATTCCAAACAATCTCTCGCAGCCGGCGGAAGTGCTATGTCACAGTTGTACTTTTCTGAATGAACAAACACACTTTACCCCTGCACATCGTTCTTGTGCTTGCTGCTGGAACGTTGTGTCGCAGTTTCAGTGAAAACTTGACCTACTTTAACACGCAACTTAGCACTCCCGCCTAACTTTGCGCAAAGGGCTTACCTAAAGCTTGTCTTTATTTCCGCACCGACAATGTTGCGATCGATTTAACGAAGAACATGCCCTGTATTCGAAATGAGTTGAACTGATGACTATGGTTGCTCGGATTCCAACTGGTTGCTCAATAATACACTTTATTGACGCACGTTTTCGATATGCTTAGACAACATGCACAAAGATGCTTGTAACAATGAGCGCTTGACACTGGAGCCTGGTTCAATAATACCAACAAGAAAAACATGCAAGTCACTTACGTGCATGATATTTCTAAACATCAACAAGACGTCGTTGAAAACACAAACATAAATCATGGCAACTTAAGAATAAGTAGTTTTCATTCGTCAAGAAGCATGGTCATTTTATAGAATTTATCGGTCGGACAATATATTAATCCTGACAAAATAATTGAATATGTTTCGACCGTCGCACGTGATTTGTCAACGTCATATTCGCGTGTGTCGTTTGTATGTGTTAGGAATGAGTTAACTAACTTAGGTTCACGTTTGTAGCGTCGAAACTTTTCTATTCAACATTCTGTAATAGTTCAATGACCGGCCCTACTGTGTGTGATCTGTGCTGTGTTCTACTTTATTCTAGAGATTTGTCCTGCTACTCTTCCTTTCCTCGTTCCTCCCCTCCTTCCTACCTTCCATTTCTGTGGGGCTGTCACCTCCTTTCTGAAGAGTAGGCAGGCGTTGTGCCTCTTCCAGTAGAAGTTGCCCGCTTGCTCCTCGCTTTCCCTTTCCTGTTAATTGTATATATGGGTTCAAAACAAATAATAATAATAATAATGATTATCTCTGGAGTGACAAGTGGTGGCTGACGGAAGAACCGAAAGAAAAAATCAATTTTCAGAGTTCATCTCTCGTGACTATTATTGATAATGACATGACATTTATGTAAAAATGGCGCATTGTAGAATGATTCTAAAATTTGTATATGCTTATCGTGACTAGACTCGACGTCGTTTGAATCGTTCCTAGGGCTCTCTAGGTGATCAATTGCCCAAGACAGCGAACGTGAGTTGATACATGCTGTTACGTTATCTGCGTCTCTTTCCAATTTCAAATTTTCTACACGTCTTGCAAACACATGAACCGACACTTCGCGGTGGGTACGAGGTCTGTCGTTTGATGTACGTCGTGAAATAACAGTCCTGATTTTACCTTTAATGTTACCCCTCGTAACGTGGCTATCATGCACAGTAGCAACGTTCTCCTTTTCAAGCAGAGTTGTTATTGATGAGCATCCAACTTCAGAGTTTTCTTATCCGCTTAAGGCGCTGTGTCCGCTGTTGCGGTTGACAAGATAGTACAGGAAAAACAAGAGCACTCATCAAACTAACTTTATTTAAAACTTGTGTCATACCAATCGGAACTCTTCTGATCAGACCTTCACTGCGAGTTTCCGTGTCTTGCTTGAAGTGTTTAGAACGAGTTGCAAAATAGATGAATAATTGTTTACTCTCAGTATAGATATGTCGTTAAGTAGCGGGTTTACTTTTTGCAATTTTTTTGCAACGTTTAATGTGAGGCAAAGAGAGAGAGAGAGAGCGCAAATGATAAAAGAAAGATAGGGAGGTTAACCAGGACTGAGCCCGGTTGGCTACCCTACACTGGGGAAAGGGAAAAGGGGACGGAAAGATTAAAAGAAGAAAAGAAAGTCTACTGGGTATATCGTTCGGTCACTCAGTCCAGATCACAGACGCTGATGCAATCCAGTAGCCTTCAAATATCGCAGCAGAGCTTTTGTCAAAATTTCAAAGTGGCTGGATAGGTGCTTTTTCAGGTATGCAAGTCATAAAATAGTTGAAATTCTTGTATCTGGAGAGACTGTTGACAGTTCTGGCATAAAGTTCACATTCTGTACACTTGCGAGACTAGCTCAAGGGTCGGAAACTTTAAATTCGTTTGACGCGCTCTACGCTTTTCGTGATCCTCAATATGCAAGAAATGTGGTGAAACTTAATATTAGGTAGAAATAATCCGGTGCCTGGAGGGGTTGTTTTACGTTGTTATAGCTTCGATATGCCAAATTGTTGGCGATTTTCGGGAAAACATGTTTTTATACTGAAACTGTTCCTATCGTATTTCCAAAAACAAGCACACGAACAAGGTTTACCGAACGACACACATTCTTTGCTTAGTTTTTGACGAACAAAATTTGTTGCCTACGACACTTGCATTCGAGGAGTCTGTATGTGCCTCTTTCAATGCAACTTATTTATTTATTTATTTATTTATTTATTTATTTATTTATTTATTTTGCGCGATACTTCAGGCCAGCACGCCCAATAGGCGCGGATGAATATAGACAAAAGCAATGTACATTTACGACCAAACACAAAATAGTAAGAGAAGGTTCGTTCTTCAAAAGCATACAATAACGATGGAAAATAAGATATCAGACTCACTACAAAGATAAAAATGCCAATATTGCCACGAATACATACTTTTGGTGCACGTATAGAGAAAGAAAGATGCACAAGAAGAACGTACAACACTCTGCATACATTGCTCAAAGACAGTTCCAAAACATTGCGATCTGTCTAGAAGAGAAAAAAAGGATGAAATGCCAATAGGTTACATGCTACGTAATAATCTTGCAATACTCTGTCACTATGTGCTGCACAGAACTGCTTGGCAGACTTTTTCTGTCCTAGGCTAAGACATTTTTAGACCATTGTTGATCACCTCAGTTCTCTTCTTGTTTCTTGGATGTTTGCATAATTAGTTTGGCTATAAAGAGGACTGGCTATCTCAAAATCATGGCTAAGAAACAAACAAACAATAAAAGCTGGCACTCATTAAACGCGTCGTAAAGGTCTTGCGCGGAACAGATGTAAAAGTAAGCGGCCCTCTCAGAAACTACGTTCGCATCTGTCGGTGCTGTTGCGCTCCCTGGGCCCTCCACGCGATTGGAGTCCGATCGAAAACAGCTGCGCTGTTTGCGTCCGCGCAATCGTTTCCTTGCGCGATATCTGCGCATGCTCACGCAGTCTGAACGTAGGCCTACATGGTCATTTGATATAGCCCAGGTTTCGCTCAAATTCTCCGAGCACGAACAGCAACAACCGTTACCGCTGTCTTGGCGCATAATGCCAGATTTCCCAACGAACTCTTTCCCGATCAACGCGCTGCTGCGTTTTTGCCATGCCGTCGTCTCGGTAACGTTCGTGGCGTACGTCGTGTGGTTTCCGTGCTTGCTATCTTATTTCTCCTTTTTTTTTTGTCCTATAAAAGGTTGACGTAAGAGGTTCTCCTCTCCAAATCTTTGCTTACGACCCGGCCTGATGCTGCGCTTTCGCCTTATCGCCTTCCCATATTGCCTATCGTTTTCTGGTGGCGCGGCGGCCTCCTTATCTCGGCTGGGCTGGGCTTATAACGGCCGCTCTTCCCTTAAAGAGCTGTGCACACACCGCAGCGCGGACCCTTGCTTCCTAATTCGATGACCCTTACGGGAACCCACTAAGCCTACCGAGCAGGAAAGCCACAACAGCTCTGACCCTCCTCCCCCCCCCCCCCCCCCCTCTTCCGTGCCTGTGTTCATTTTGCCGTGGCCGCAGAGTGCGTTCGTAGTTATTTTATTTCTTCTTTTTCTTTCGCTAACTTCATTTTACTTTATTTTTTTAATCGGTCTTTTGAGAGCAAGCCAATAAATGGGGTAAAGGTATTTCAAGTCAGTTTTTCTCTGCTCAACCTACTACTATTCTTGTATTCGATTACCTTCAGCGCCCGTTCCACTGTCGTGGCGCGAAATCGGGAAGGAGAAGAAAAAAGAAAAAAAGAGAGGAAAACTAGTTTTTCAGCTCTCAGTGCACGTTAAACGCAGTTTCTGGGTAACAGCGTTTCCTTCGTTCAATCTGTGCGTGTGCGTGTGTGTGTGTGTGTGTGTGTGTGTGTGTGTGTGTGTGTGTGTGTGTGTGTGTGTGTGTGTGTGTGTGTGTGTGTGTGTGTGTGTGTGTGTGTGTGTGTGTGTGTGTGTGTGTGTGTGTGTGTGTGTGTGTGTGTGTGTGTGTGTGTGTGTGTGTGTGTGTGTGTGTGTGTGTGTGTGTGTGTGTGTGTGTGTGTGATGCACAAATAATCGACGGATTTGCTTTTTGTTCGTAGCGTCGCTACAGCTCTACACTTCAAACCATCCCAGAAGCTAGATTGCACAGAGAGAAAAGAAAAACAAAAAATTAGCTGTCTCTCCCTATTTCTACGGTGAAGCTTTCTTCGCGAACCATCACCGTATTTCCGTACCGTGGCTGCTGACTGGGCGCTGCTCCTGTTGACCTGCCGAGTAACCCACAACTTGGGCCCCTGGGTAAACAATAAATTAAGCTCTGCGGTTTTGCATGCGAAAACCAAGATATGATTACAACGAGGCATGGCGAAGTGGGAGGGGGGAGGGGGGACACTGGGCTAATTTCGATTACCTGGGGTTATTTTAACGTAGACCCAATGCACGGCACACGGGTGCTTTTTTTAATTTCGCCTCTGTCGAAGCTAAGCTAAGCTAAGCGTCTATCGTTGCTAAGCCATCAGGCTTAGCAACGCAACACCGAAGCCTCTACACCACCGCTGTGAGTCGTCGCTATGTGGATCAGGGTTCAATGGGTAGAGCATCGGGATAATCAGTGTCGAAACCAACTTCCGGAGGAACTTGGGTCACTGCATGTCTAAAAAAGTAAAAATAAATACCGAACGACGTATCCGATGTAGGGATCCAAACGGGGTCCCTCAGCGCTTTTGACAATTGCCTGTTTCCGAGAGGGAGTGCGGCCGAACGCTGCCTGGCCCATCATAGAGCCTTGATAACTTTCATGCAGAAAACTGATTTGACCTTCTGTTTATGGACGTTCTTTTTGTCAGTGTCTCTGTCGTTTGTTTATCTCCTATTTTCTTTCCTATTTATTTGTTTCCTATCTTCTTATCGTTTCATTCTCTCCTCCCGAAAGAGTAGGCAGGCACTGCGCCCCTCTCTGTGGCACGTGTAAGCTTGCTTCGTCCCTGTTTCGTTTGTGTACTTGCATGTTTCCATATATAGTAATAATAGTAGTAATAATCCCTGCGCAGAGCACTCGGCTGCTCTAACCATTAGACCACAATCGCCTTTGTTTTCCTTTCAGGCAGGAAGACACTCTTTGTCCAGCACATTGAGGAAAATAGATGATCGTCCTCTGAGTGAACAGATAGTACTAGAGCACCGCGCCCACCGATCATCGGCTCAGAAGGCAGTAAAGGCACTTTTGTGCTTTCTGAGAGCTTTTGGTTTGTACGAGCGCGCCTTTGACTGAAGTACAGCCCGTGCACGTCACTATACCCTCTCTCTCTCCCTTCTCTATCTTCCCCTTCTCCCTTCCCAACAGGACTCTTGACTGGTTAACATCCCTGCCTTCCTTATATCCCTCTCCCTCTCTCTCTCTCTCTATTGCCGGTTCTGCAAAAAAAAAAAGAAACAGAGCACAATTGTTAGAACAAGGTAGCCTATCTTTGGCTGAACAACAGGATTAAAACTTCTTCAGTAGAACCAATTCGTCAATCGTTGCAATACATGCAGGTGGTTAGGCAGCGCCCAATATACCTTGCTCTACTGCACAACACTTTCTATGAAATGTTGCGTACTGAGAGTGAATTGGCATCAGCATGTCTGACCTGCCCTCGCGTTTCCCCAAGCTATGGAGACCAAGGAACAATGATTTCCTTATAGAATATTTGTGTGGTATCAATCGGCAGAAACCTGATGTCATAGGAACCGAGTGGTAGCTTCTCTATTCAGAGTCCTGTATAGAATGTACCAGTGTAAGACTGGATCACAGCGTCCTTGGAAAGCATGCTTAATGGCCCCGGTTTTCTTTTTTTTTTTTTTTTTTTGCAGAGTAGACCATTAGTCGTCAAGGGTACAAACAGACCTATTTCGCTCAGATATGTTTTCACTGAATAATAAAGCAGATGAGCGGAAAGAAAGAGAGCTGAAACATATTTTTTTTTTTTGCGAGCTACCATTTGCGACGTATTCCTCGCATACGAAATCTGGCACGTAATGATCGTCTCGTGGGCATCGCGCTCGAACATTCGGAAGATGCACCGGGTCCTCGCCGTACTTATTTCTGCATCGAGGTCGGAGCGAACAAGCCGAACAAGTTTGTTCCGTTCCGTCAAACGCAGTGGGCTTGGACTCGTTCGTCTGTTTTAGCGGCAAATTGCGTCACGTTTCGATGCGTAGGCATCAAATGGCTCATTGAAGCGAAAAAGTCGGCGTCTATCGACTGGAGCAGCGAAACGGCACCCAAGTTCCCATTGGCAGTGGCGCCTCGCCTCGAGCGTGCCTCGACGGATCAGACTGGGCAAAGGGAACACCCGCCATAGCGCACCAGCAGCGCTTGCCTGAGGGGAGAGGGTGTCGCCGTTATGCCACGGCCCCCTCGCCCTCGCTCTCGGCACGAGCGCACCGCGACGTAGCACAGTGGGAAAGAGGTGCACCTGCTGCCGCTATTGCGGCGTGCCACGTGATGCGTGAAGGGAGAGAGCATGTTCACGTCAGTTCACGTGGAACGCCTCGCGTAGAGATCATGGCGTTGTCGCCGTACGATCATCTTCGACGCGGTCGTGCTGCTGTCGTCAGAGACACCCGAGCTCTCGACCCGCACACACAGCTTCCAAATCTGCACAAACACATTGATCCGCACGTTGTCACTCTGCGTAACTCCGAACAATGCCAGATAGCCAGGTACCTGCAAAGCGAGGCGCACAACGTCGATTCCCGCAGTGCGTGGTATCTGCGCAACTCTTTTCTGTTGTTGTTGTTAATATTGCTATAAAGTGCGTCTAAGGAGATGGCGAATTGTGGAGGCGCCGAATACTCTGCTCCTACGTGCCATAGATCGATGAACACTCTTAGAAGAGCGGAGACACAGCGATACAAAAAGCCCTCAAGAGTGAGTTGCCGAGTTCTCAGAAAGCGTGGCACATAGGCTGCGAGTTCACAGTTCAGCTTCACAAGCTAGAACACAAGCCCAATGCACTGAGTGTTCACACTGACTGCATTCAAAGTTTCTGGTGCTTGTGTACCTTAGACGCACATGACCACGATCACTGAATTGGTCAAGAGTGATAAAGTATGGTTTTAAAACACTATTTTCGTTAAGTTCATTACTAGAACATCAATCGAAGGTGGAAGTTCCATTGTTCGCCCCAGCCCTTGTGCGTGAGTGGGACGAAATGGATTTCTAAGTACTGTTTCGTATTTGGTGCCACTGTGGCTCAGTAAACATTCTCGAAGCTTACTAAGTTTAGTCTTTGGTTTTTATTTTTTTAGAATACAATGTTGCCCATCATTACCCATGAAACCTTTACTAAATCCGAGTATAAACGCGTCAAAATCCGCGACGTCACCTTGGGCTAGTGCGGGTATCTGAAGGCGGATTCACCACGTTGCTATCCTTTTTGCGTCTCTTCTCATTTGCCAAAAACTCTTCTCGCAGTGAGAGTGGCATTGTTTTTTTTTTTTGTATTGCAGAAGTGCAATATACAAATGCAACTAAGATATGTTTTGTCATTTTTGTGTTTCGTTGAGAGAGCCAAAATTCGCGTTTTTCGTGGAAGTCGCTTCCGGTAAACTTTCTTGGCCGAATGCACCCTACCCCCTTCCCCCCTCCCCCGGAGCTTCTCGGCAACTTCCACATTCAACGTATAATGCTATTGCTCAGGACAGCGCAGTTCTTCGTAAATGGATCGATGAACTGTCAGCGGCTTCATTCCTCCTGGAAATAAACCGTACCCTCGTGAATTAGATTTTGCCCTTGACAGTGCGCTAATACTGTAAAGACGGTGATCGTTGAGTGCGTATTGTTAATGGTAAACTCTACAAAAGAGACAGAGATGGAAAAAAAGCAACGCGAAACAAAACAAGGAAGAGCTGACGTGGGTAAAAGTCGAGTCAGAGATCGGAAGAGACAGCAGAGATTAAAGGGTCGGCGAAAGAACTGCTTTTTTCGTCTCGGCTCGGCTACAACTGCAGACGAAATCCGACGGGATCCGAGGACAAAATGCAGAAAATAAAAGCGAACAAGAATCGTCCTCAGCGACTACCGTTTTCTTCTTTTTTACATATACTTATTTTCTTTGTTGAACGAAGGGTCTTAAACACCAGAAACGAAGGATCAGCAATCGGCCTCACAGGAGAACTTTTTTCGCTCCATTTTGACAGTGGCGGGTTCTGCATCGCACAAGCGGTGACAGAAAGTTTTAATAGTCCCAGATGGACGTCAGCATTTATCGACTGAATTTGCTCTGTCATGCTAGTGGCGTAACGCGGTGCGTAGGTGGAGTTACAACATAGTGCGGTTGTTAACTGGCACCGCCTTACCGTATTTGGGTAAAAAAATTCCTTAGAACCTGTTTTTATACACCTGAAGACAATGAATTGCTGCACAAGCCCAGTGCGATTTTTTTTTTGGACAGGGACCTTTTATTTCTTCGTGAACATCGCTCTGTAATTTGTGGGACGTAATTTTTGCTACAATGTAAAGTCATGATGACATTATTGTGCCGGTGACGTTTCGATTGTACTTGCCATCATTTTCTTCGCTTCTTTATTTCAATTTATTGTCACTTTGTTAGCAGTTCAATGACTTTTCGTGTGAGTTTGTAATAAATTAAATCGATGTTCTGTCACGATTATTCTCTAGTCACAGCTCACACGCTGTCTGTACATTATGCATGATAGACATACACTTGCAACCTTCTTATCTTATTTCTTTATTTTTCAGCTACGGCTTTCCAATTGCGAACTCTTCTATTAGTAGCCAACCTTTTCAAGCTATCGTAGTTATTAAATAGCAAAAACAAGACCGCTATGTGCCTTCGCACGTTGGGAGAAATGCCAGTGGACTTTTCTTCTTGCTCTAGTAAAAACATAAAAAATAAATGTCGTCTGGGACAGTTAGCTAAGTTATTTTAGAACGGCAAGACTACATGCGAGATCGGATATTACCTACGCCCAATTTTGCAATGTAAATGTAGCTCATTAACGACGTTTCACGAATTTACGTTCTAATTATTTAGATTGTTGCACGCGTGCCTTCGGTGCAGAATTAAATCCGAGTAGTATATGGTGTCATGACCACTTAGCGGGCATCCCGTGCTGAAGCACCGTTTTCGAGAAACATGTCCTTCAATGCGGTGGCGATGTGCATTTATGTTTCCGGTACCGTTTCTACCGTTACCGTTTCTCAGCGACATTAGACCTGTTCTTGACATACAATAGCACTATGACAGTAGAGCCCTAAAACAAGTCGAACATTTGACAAATAGCGCAGAACAGCTAAAAAAGAAAACGCGCCAAAACGTGTCAATACATAGATGTATGAAGTATCACTTTCTGTGAAAGAGCTTCTACTAAAGGGCTCGAATGCATGATTGGCTTCTCCCGCGCGCCTTCGCTGCATATGACGACCAGCGATGTGTGTTCCTCGCCGCGTACTTGCCTCGAAGTCACGTGGACACTACGTCAGTACCCAACATCAAGTTGGCGCTCTTTTGCATGTTTAAAAACACCACCAATTTTCCATTAGAAAACGCTCCGCCCTTTAAAATATAAGTGCTATTGGGTATGGGTCTAGCTTGTTTTTGTTTTTATTCCGATAACTTCCCATTACACACGTTCTATACTTTACTTGTTACAAATGTAAACACGACAGCCTATAATCTCTGCACGGCCGTTCGCTACGCAACAGTTATTATACAATTATAGTATCGTTCTATTCAAACCATGAATGCTTCGCAAGACGCAGACGTCAACTGCAGTTGAGTCTACCGAACATTTTGCTTCCTCACACTCCTCTCTCATTCATCGAGCCGCTTCTTAAGCGGCTCGATATATATATATATAAATATATATATATATATATATATATATATATATATATATATATATATATATATATATTTGAGTGGAGGCAGACCACAGCTCCGAGGCGAGAAGTAAGTGCTGCCGAGAAGAAGACCCTTAAGAAGCGGCTATACACTATATATATTGTAAGCGAAGTATTCGCATCTCATCTTCCTCATCTGTACATATCATCTTCACAGCCGCGACATCTTTGTCGTCGTAACGCGGAGTCTTCGAAAATAAACAAGTTTCTCGGAATATATATATATATATATATAGTCATATCATAAGAAGCCAACAAACACTGACACCAAGGACAACGCAGGGAAAATTACTTGTGCTTAATAAATGAAATAAAGAAACGATAAATTAATGGAAATTAAAGTGGATGAAAAAAAAACTTGCCGCAGGTGGGAACCGAACCCACAACCTTCGCATTTCGCGTGTGATGCTCTACCAATAGTGCTACCGCGGCGCCGTTTTCCCATCCACTCTCTTGGGTATTTGTTTGTGTGTTCTAGTAGAACCCTGGGAGTGTTAGCCAGCGCCACCACTCACAGACCTTGGCGGCGGACGTGGAACGTCCTTTTTGCCGCAGGCGTCACGAGAATGTGATATTTTTTTTAGGGGGGGGGTTGAAGGCAACTGGTCAATAAACCCACAATATGCTACCTGAAGGCATCAATGTTGCGGAATTCGAGACCGTCGTTATGTAATCAACGAGAAGAACCCCCCTCGGTTAACCCCCTTTTTCTCGTATATATATATATATATATATATATATATATATATATATATATATATATATATATATATACGATGTTGCTGTTAGACGTGACACATGAGCGATTCGTCGCTTGCTGTCACGAGGAAAGAAGAGCGGTAGGGATCACAATTATTCACTCGTTCAATGCATGCATTCTCGACCAACTGAGCAACGCACACGCCCGCTACGTAGCTGAATGGACGCTGGTTCGAATCCCACCACCGGGCACACTTTTCTCTCCCTTCAAGAGCCTACCAATGAGACGAGGCAGGGATACCTACCTACGGCAATGTGTCAAGTGAGATCGCGCCTCTCCTTAAAACTCCGACCCGCGCGGATAGAGCATTAAGAAACAAGTCCACCTCGGCGTTGCGAAACAATAAACGCACCAAAGGGGGGCAGCTACCAGTGGAATTAACCGCAAGGCACTTTGTTATCCTTTCACTCGAGGTAATTAGCGTTGTGGCACCCTCGGTAAGAACCGTCTCGCGCAGGGCTTTAGCTGTAGGACTTGTAACAGATTGCGGTCTCTCGATGTGCGGCCGCGGGAAAAGCATTTCTCCGCTACCGAATCTCCCGAAATAATCAGTCCTTCGTTACTACAGTTCCGGTAGGTGTACTGCGTGATTTGCACCATGCGTTCGTTCCATTTACGATAGAGGACGCATGACGGACGATTTGTCACTTCGCTTTTTTCCTTTCCGCTGCGTATAGACGGCTCTAGCATGAGGATCTAGTCTAGAGGGTGTGCAGCTGGGCACAGGGCCGTTCTTCATGTTCGTTAGCCGAAACGAGGCATGACGTCATTCCGAGTGAACGTTGCGGCTCTTCTTTCCCAGTGCTAATTTGTGTCTCGGAGTCTACTACTGTGGAATTTTGCCTTCGCGGAACTTTTTAAGGCCTACTTTGCGCTAGATCAAGAAGTTTCCCGTTAAAGGCTACACTGGGATTCTTATGAGGCTCGTCCTCGCGGGAACAAGGCTTAGCGAGATTAAATTAAGGAAAGAAAAAAGAAAGCAGAACGACGACTAGAAAGCTTTAGCTTAGCGTTTTAAAGCAAACGTCAACCCCTCACGTAGTTGAAAGAAATAGCGTTTTTGTTACTGCGCGTGTCCGCACCTTATTGACAGAATGTGACTTACGTACATATCTGGGACTGCGTAACGCACACATTGTTTGCGTATACGCTAAGAAATGGAGCTGCAAAACATGGCGGCACCTATGGGTCTCCCCTTCATTCTGTATAGTCATGATGTTCGCGTCCTGGGCTATCGTTCGTTGCCAATTAGGGATTATAAGGCATTCGCTTCCAATCACCTCACCCGAAAAGGCAAGTACGGGTGCTTAGAGCGCCCAATTTCTCATATTGTGTGGCGATTCTGGCTTGCCTAACGTGTATATATATATATATATATATATATATATATATATATATATATATATATATATATATATATATATATATATATATATATATATATATAATATCAGAAATTGGGCGCGCTAACCACTGTTGCGTTTCGCCTGCGACACGTGGTTTTGCCGGCGCGTCTGCGGCGGGGCGGCAGACATTTTGGCCCGATCGTCGTCGCCGCAACACTCATCGCCAGGTGTTTCCAGGCGCGTCTGCGGCGATGCGACCGCCTAGGGATCCTCCTCGCATTCCAGTCATTGTGCCCGAAACAGGCGATGCCAAAGCAGGGATCTCATTCCAGTTATTGGGCCCGAAACAGGCGATGCCAAAGCAGGGATCTCGTTCCAGTCATTGTGCCCGAAACAGGCGATGCCAAAGCAGGGATCTCATTCCAGTTATTGGGCCCGAAACAGGCGATGCCAAAGCAGGGATCTCGTTCCAGTCATTGTGTCCGACCGGCAGCGCCACGACAGGGTGCTACGAGATCGTGCGCAGCGCCACGACCAGGTGCTACGAGATCGTGCGCAGCGCCACGACCAGGTGCTACGAGATCGTGCGCAGCGCCACGACCGGGTGCTACGAGATCGTGCGCAGCGCCACGACAGGGTGCTACGAGATCGTGCGCAGCGCTACGACAGTGTGCGTCACCATTAGCCCATTGTACATTCACGTGCTCGTCTTTTGAGGGGTTCCTTCTTGCCCTCAACTGCGAGAGTATAAAAACAGCTGCCCCCGGACGCCAAAAGGAGGGCTCCGATTTCTTCTGCTGAGTAAAGTGCTCTCCCGTCTCTCTACTTCGGTCAACCTGACCGCCAACTCTTTGCGATGTTAAAATAAACAAGTTGTTTCGTTGTTACCAGTCGACTCATGCTTTGCCGGGACCTTCGGATGCTTCCAGTTGTACCCCAGGCCGCCAGGCCAACGCTACCCTTGGGGCTTGCGACCCAGGTACAACCACGGGCGTCAGCGCCGAGTTCCCAACAGATCGTACCAGCAGTCCGATCCAAACATCTGGTGGCAGCGGTGGGATCGCCTCCGACTTCAAACATCAGGTTGGCAGCGGTGAGATCGCCTACGACTTCAAACAACAGTCTGCCAGCGGTGAGATCGCGACAACGGAGGCCAGCAGCAAAGAGATGCAGTTGACTGTATGCTGAGCAGCTCAACGACGATCCGGGAGCAGTGCAACGAGCCCTGTGTGACGACTGGTTGCCTGCAGCGGAACGACTGCGCGGAATTCCTGCCTGCGAGGTTTGGTGAGTGCGGGACTTTCTTCTTCTGAGCTTTGCCAGGCTTTTGTTAGTGTTAGAAACAGAGCTGGTAATTGTGGTTGTCGTTGCGGCCGGGTTAGTTGCGGCAAGACAATAATAGGCAGTAGAGAAAGCAGCATTCAGAGCAGCCATGGATTTGAAGTCGTTGCGCAAACCGAAATTGTTGGAGCTTGCAAGAGAGTTGGGTCTGGATGTCTCAGACAAACTAAGAAAACCGGAACTGATAAAGGCTATTCTTGAGTTAGAGGCTGAGGATGACGAGCTGTCGGAATGCCTTGAGACTATTGAGGAGAGGTCAAAAAGACAGGAGCGCGAACTTAAAGAGCAAAAAGAGAAACAGGAGCGCGAACTTAAAGAACAGAAAGAAAAAGAGGAGCGTGAACGTAAAGAACAGAAAGAGCGAGAGCAACAAGAGCGTGACCGTCAACACGCTTTGGAAATGAAGCGTCTTGAGGTAGAAATGGAACGCGCTCGTAATGGAAGTCAGGCACACGGTGCAGGAGAACGCGTATTGTTCAAAATGACTGACCTGATGCGGCCGTTTAAGCTTGGAGAGGACATTGGTTTGTTCCTGGTTAACTTTGAGCGAACGTGCGAGAAGCAGGGGTTCTCTCGGGAAACGTGGCCACAGCGCTTGCTCACTTTGTTACCCGGCGAGGCGGCCGACGTAGTCGCTCGCTTGGATAGAGAGGAGGCAGAGGATTTCGACACAGTGAAATCGAGTCTTCTAAAAAAGTACCGGCTGTCTGCGGAGGCGTTCCGTCGGAAGTTTCGGGAAAATGAGAAAGGCAAAAGTGAGTCTTATACAGAGTTTGCGTATAGGCTTATGTCGAACATGCAGGAGTGGCTCAAAGAAGAGAAAGCGTTTGGTGACCACGATAAAGTTCTGCAGTGTTTCGGGCTAGAACAGTTTTATAGTCGGTTACCGGAGAACGTGCGATACTGGGTCTTGGATAGGCCAGACGTGAGTACGGTGGCTAGAGCCGCTGAGCTAGCCGAGGAGTTTGTGACGCGTCGAGCTCGCGGAGCTAAGGACGGTCAAAAGGGTGAATTTGGCTCGAAGTTTGAGAGGCCGAAGTTCACACCCATGAGAGCAAAGGGGAACACGCGTAGTGCGGATGCGAGTGGAAGCAGTGCGACCGAACCTAAGGAGACGGCGGCAGCCGAAGCCGAACGCAGAAAGCGGTTCGAGATGAGGCGAGCGGGCGTTTGTTATACGTGCCAGAAGCCGGGTCACTTTTCGGCGCAGTGTCCGGAAACAACACCAAAAGTTGTGTTTTTTTCAATAGGCAGCACTGACGAGAACATGAAGCTTCTCGAGCCTTACATGCGAGACCTCCTCGTGAACGGGAAAGAGTGCCGAGTGCTTCGCGATTCCGCAGCTACGATGGATGTAGTTCACCCGTCTTACGTAGAACCCCATATGTTCACGGGCGAGTGCGCATGGATCAAGCAAGCCGTGGAAGCTCATAGCGTGTGTCTGCCGGTAGCAAAAGTGCTTATTGAAGGACCTTTCGGAGCGCTTGAGACAGAGGCGGCAGTGTCATCTATGCTGCCACCCCAGTACCCGTACCTATTTTCAAACAGGTCCGATCACCTCCTGCGCGAGAAGGGGCTTTTGTTTGGTGAAGCTAGTGTTCAGGCCTTAACCAGATCGAAGGTTCGGGAGCTCGCTGCAAAGGCGGTAGTTGCGGGGCCGACGTTATCAAACAACGAAAAAGGGTCAGAGGCGCAGCAAGCTGATATTCAGAGCACGCCCGAACTGAATAGACTTGAGTCTGTAACGTTAAAGGCGCCAGATACTGGAGAGGAAATGCCCGACACGGGAAAGTTAGAAGAGCTATCTACTGATTTGCTCATCGCGCCTACGTCAGACGGACTTGATAGGTTGCTAAAAGTCAGCCGGTCGGCTTTGATAGCCGAGCAAAAAAAGGATGGCAGCCTGGAAAACGTGCGCTGCAATGTCAAAGAAGGTATCGCCAGGAAAACTGCTCGTTTTGTGGAAAGGGGTGGAGTCCTGTACCGGAAGTATCTAGACCGCAGAGGAGTGGAGTTCGATCAGCTGGTCGTGCCTCAATGCTATCGTCAGGATCTGTTGCGCTTGTCACATGGGGGTTCGTGGTCCGGACACCTAGGAGTTAAGAAAACTAAGGACCGTCTCTTGCAAGAGTACTATTGGCCAGGGTGTTTTCGGGACGCAGACCATTTCGTGAGGACATGTGACACTTGTCAGCGGGTGGGCAAACCAGGGGACAAATCAAGGGCGCCGTTGAAATTGGTACCTATCATAACGGAGCCTTTTAGACGGCTCGTTATTGATACAGTGGGACCTCTGCCGGTAACAGCCACGGGGTACAGACACATTTTGACTGTGATCTGCCCAGCGACAAAGTTCCCTGAAGCAGTGCCGCTTAAAGAACTCAGCTCAGTTGAGATAGTTAATGCACTACTGTCCATATTTGCGCGAGTTGGTTTTCCTGCAGAAATTCAATCAGATCAGGGCACAGTGTTTACTAGCGCTTTGACGACAACTTTTCTCGAAAGGTGTGGGGTAAAGCTGCTACACAGCTCAGTGTACCACCCACAGTCGAATTCCGTTGAGAAGCTCCACTCCGTCATGAAGCGCGTGTTGAGAGCCTTGTGTTTTGAACATCAAACTGACTGGGAGCTGTGTCTGCCTGGGGTGATGTTTGCTTTAAGGACCGCGCCGCATGCGGCTACGGGGTTTTCGCCAGCTGAACTGGTGTACGGTCGCTCGCTTCGATCTCCGCTTCGCATGCTTCGAGAATCGTGGGAAGGTAGGGGCGACGACCCAGTCGTGGTGGAGTACGTACTTAAGCTCCTCGAACGCTTAAGAAGGGCACAGGAGTTGTCAGGTGAAGCAATGGCAAAGGCCCAGCAGAGGGCCAAGGTTTATTATGATCGGACAGCCAGGGCCCGTCGTTTTGAGGTTGGCGATGAGGTCATGATATTGCGCACATCGCTAAACAACAAACTAGACGTGCAGTGGGAGGGCCCAGCACGAATTGTTCAGAAACTGTCGGACGTTAACTACGTGGTAAGTCTGCCAGGAAAGCGGAAAGCACAGCAAGTTTACCACTGTAATCTGCTCAAACCTTATAGACAAAGGGAAGCAGTGGTGTGCATGATGGTAAACGTTCCTGAAGAGCTTCCGATCGAGCTTCCAGGACTAGGCTCAGTGACGAACAGGGAAGACACCGGTCAAGTCATTAGTGACCTTATCAGTAAAGCACCGCTGTCGCCTGAGCAGAAAACCGAACTACACCAGCTATTACAAGAGTTTCAAGGTCTGTTCTCTGAGAGGCCTGGTAGGACTTCGGTACTTACTCATGATATAGAACTTACCTCCCCAGAGCCAGTACGATCCAAGGCGTATCGGGTGTCACCCCGCCAGAGCGATATTATGGAGGCTGAGGTAAAGAAAATGCTACAGCTCGGTGTTATTGAGGCAGGTGAGAGTGATTATACCTCCCCTTTGATTTTAGTTGAGGTACCGGGCAAGGAACCTCGTCCTTGCGTCGACTACCGCAGGCTTAATTCCATCACTAAGGATCAAATTTATCCGATCCCTAACATCGAGGAGCGCCTTGAGAAAGTTAGTAGCGCTCAGTTTATTTCCACCCTAGATCTTGTCAGGGGTTATTGGCAGGTTCCACTTACAGAAGAGGCTAGTAGGTATGCGGCGTTCATTTCACCAATGGGAACATTCCGTCCTAAAGTGTTGAGTTTTGGTTTGAAGAACGCGCCATACTGTTTTTCAAGTCTCATGGATAAAGTGTTGCGGGGACAGCAAGAATTCGCTTTACCGTATCTAGACGACGTAGCGATATTCTCCGCATCCTGGTCTGAGCATATGGCACACTTGCGGGCAGTGCTAACCCGCCTGCGCGAAGCAGGCTTGACAGTCAAGGCTCCTAAGTGCCAGTTAGCACAGGCCGAGGTTGTCTACCTCGGTCACATGATTGGTCAGGGTCGTCGCCGCCCCTCTGAAATAAAAGTGGCCGCTGTGCGAGACTTTCCGCAACCGCGCACCAAGACCGATATTCGGTCGTTCTTAGGTGTCGCCGGCTACTATCAGAGGTACATCCCTAGGTACTCTGATATCGCGGCTCCCCTGACGGATGCTCTAAGAAAGACAGAGCCTCAAACAGTCGTCTGGGACGAGACAAAGGAAAGAGCTTTTAGCGCCCTAAAGAGTGCCCTAACAAGCCAGCCTGTGCTACGATCGCCAGACTATACAAAAGGGTTCATTGTTCAGTGCGATGCTAGTGAGCGAGGCATGGGCGTTGTACTGTGCCAACGGGAAAATGGAGAAGTAGAACACCCCGTCCTGTATGCTAGTCGTAAGCTGACCAGTCGTGAGCAGGCGTATAGCGCCACCGAGAAAGAGTGTACATGTCTCGTGTGGGCCGTTCAGAAATTGTCATGCTATCTAGCCGGCTCGAGGTTTATCATTGAGACGGATCACTGCCCTCTCCAATGGCTGCAGACCATCTCTCCCAAAAATGGCCGCCTCCTGCGCTGGAGCCTCGCTTTACAACAATATTCCTTTGAGGTGCGTTACAAAAAGGGGAGTCTCAACGGTAACGCCGATGGCTTAAGTCGAAGCCCCTAACGTAGGAATCAGCCTCAAAATTGTTTGTTACTGATGTTTTTCTTCCTGAGGCAGGATTTTTTTTAACATATTGCTTTTGTTTAGTGTTTCAAAGTGATGATATGCTTTCTAGTGCAATTTTTCAATTTGTGGACGCGTTCTGAGTGATGCTAGACTACTGTAAGGAACTAGGCAGTGGTATAAAAAGGGGAAAGAGCCTGGCAGGGCTTAGTGAGGGTTGTGCCGTGCTTGCTGACTGAGCGGTTGAGTTTTCAGCGTAGTTCTAACGCTTGCCGGGAACGAGAACAAAAATGTGAACTCTCCCGAAGTCACTTTGCAGTGTCCCGTGCGAACCTGAACGAGAGAACGAGGCCTTCTCTGTGCGCTGCGCTCAAGAAACGTCAAGGGACGCCCGACTTCGGTTATGAGCATCATCGAGCGACATCCCTCCGGACAGCGGATGCAGTCCCCTGTCCATCGGGATCTCCTTCCCCCGGCGGGGCGGTCTGTTGCGTTTCGCCTGCGACACGTGGTTTTGCCGGCGCGTCTGCGGCGGGGCGGCAGACATTTTGGCCCGATCGTCGTCGCCGCAACACTCATCGCCAGGTGTTTCCAGGCGCGTCTGCGGCGATGCGACCGCCTAGGGATCCTCCTCGCATTCCAGTCATTGTGCCCGAAACAGGCGATGCCAAAGCAGGGATCTCATTCCAGTTATTGGGCCCGAAACAGGCGATGCCAAAGCAGGGATCTCGTTCCAGTCATTGTGCCCGAAACAGGCGATGCCAAAGCAGGGATCTCATTCCAGTTATTGGGCCCGAAACAGGCGATGCCAAAGCAGGGATCTCGTTCCAGTCATTGTGTCCGACCGGCAGCGCCACGACAGGGTGCTACGAGATCGTGCGCAGCGCCACGACCAGGTGCTACGAGATCGTGCGCAGCGCCACGACCAGGTGCTACGAGATCGTGCGCAGCGCCACGACCGGGTGCTACGAGATCGTGCGCAGCGCCACGACAGGGTGCTACGAGATCGTGCGCAGCGCTACGACAGTGTGCGTCACCATTAGCCCATTGTACATTCACGTGCTCGTCTTTTGAGGGGTTCCTTCTTGCCCTCAACTGCGAGAGTATAAAAACAGCTGCCCCCGGACGCCAAAAGGAGGGCTCCGATTTCTTCTGCTGAGTAAAGTGCTCTCCCGTCTCTCTACTTCGGTCAACCTGACCGCCAACTCTTTGCGATGTTAAAATAAACAAGTTGTTTCGTTGTTACCAGTCGACTCATGCTTTGCCGGGACCTTCGGATGCTTCCAGTTGTACCCCAGGCCGCCAGGCCAACGCTACCCTTGGGGCTTGCGACCCAGGTACAACCACGGGCGTCAGCGCCGAGTTCCCAACAGATCGTACCAGCAGTCCGATCCAAACACCACCCGTACCTTCCTATTCGGTTGAGCTGATTGGAAGGGAATGCCTAATAATCCCTAATTGGCAACGAACGATAGCCCAGGACGCGAACATCATGACTATACAGAATGAAGGGGAGACCCATATAGGTGCCGCCATGTTTTGCAGCTCCATTTATTAGCGTATACGCAAGCAATGCGTGCGTTACGCAGTCCCAGATAGGTACGTAAGTCACATTCTGTCAGTGAGGTGCGGGGCATGCGCAGTAAGAAAAACGAAATTTTTTAAAGTACGTGAGGCATTGACGTTTGCTTTAAAACGCTAAGCTAAAACTTTCTATTCGTTGTTCTGCTTTTTTTTTCTTTCCTTAATTTAATCTCGCTAAGTCTTGGTCCCTCGAGGAGGTGCCTTATATAAGAATCTCAGTGTAGCCTTGAACGGGAAACTTCTTGATCCTAGCGCAAAGTAGACCTTAAAGAGTTCCGCGAAGGCAAAATTCCACAGCAGTAGACTACGAGAGACAAATTAGCACTCGGGAAATATATATTATACGTTAAACCAAAGGCTTTCCTTCAAGCAGCACTTATAGTAGTCACCCGCACAGTGCTCGTGTTTACCACACTCAAGGTGCCGTGAGCTATTGCGAAAATGTCTGCTGTCTGCTGACACGGCAAAGAGTAGGTGTTTCTCAGAAATGGAGTGGCAACTATTCTGATGACACGATAGTGCTTTGCACGTATGTGTTCCTGTACCCCTCTTATACAGTCTCATGCCCTTGTCATAGCCCTCTTATACGTCGCCCGAGCTACGCTCTGCTTCTTGCAGCTCTTTCTCACAGATCACAATTGGCTTTAACTGTTGGCGAACTCCGAAAAGAAAGCATCTGGTGATATTTAAGGAAGATATTCCGTAGTTTAACTACCGAACTATTGTAGCACTATGTTAGAAGCACCACTCTTACCGCTAAAGCAACTCGTAATTCTGGGAGATTTCAGTTTGCTCCCCTGCCTTGCTTAGAATAGCATTCATTACGTATAAAGTCGCCCGCAACAAGGGAAAGGCTTTATCAGAAATGTTTGAAGCGTCGCACTTATGTCAAAAGAGTAATAAAGAACTGTAATACATTCGCATTCCGGCGCGAAAAGCAGCAATATGCGCTGCATGCGTTCTATAGGGGGCATCTTTAAGCCATCTTCGGCATCACAGGTGCTGCAGAAATCACATCCGGAACACATTCGGAGTTTGCTTAGGGCGCCCACCTTATGTGGCTTACATGCGCATCATCATCATCATCATCAGCCTGGTTACGCCCACTGCAGGGCAAAGGCCTCTCCCATACTTCTCCAACAACCCCGGTCATGTACTAATTGTGGCCATGCATTCTGTTCCAATTATTTACATTTCGATGCAGCCCACAACCCACAACAAACTTTGAACAGCGTTCAACTGACAAAGCGGCACGTTGTTTTCGAGGTAACAGTGACTTTGTATGGCGACTTTGATGTCGCTGATTTTACCTTGCTTAGAAAATATAGTCTAAGCATGCGCGAAGCAAGTGTTTGTCTACTGTCCTTTGACCGATTACCGAGAATATCGCAGGAGACAGGAAGAGCGAAAAAAATTTTTCGCGATCGGGATATCCTTCGTCCTACTTACAACGTAACTTTCGCCAAAAAAAGAATAGTAAAACGAGCCTAAATTTGTAAAGTTCGCGAATCGTTTAAAGAGGTGGCAGGTGTGCGCAGATGCTCGCGTCACACACGTACAACTGCTGGCCTCGCACAAACACGTTCGGACCAGCTGGCAGCGCTTTGCGCAAATCCCAAACGATGCTGGATTGCGCGCTGCCTGCGAAAATGCTTTGCAGGACATCGATTCTGCCAGCGCGTGGGACTTGCGTAATTAACTCTGCCCATTAGCGACAGCCTAAGAATTAGACGCTCATGTGTACGCTGTCGAACTCAAACACGATTTGCACAGATGCACCAGCCAATTAGGCTGGCTCATTTGCCTGACGTCAAGCGGTTTCGCGTGTGTAAAAGAACGTTCTTTTTCTTTTCGTGCGGTTTGATCTTATAGTTGCGTGTTACAGTTCGAAAACTGAACGCCTAGAGGCAAATCTTATTGACGATCTTGATATCACTGCTCAGCCGTAGCTAACGCTTTAGCGTAAAACAACTGTCCGTTATTTTACAATTAGCTCAGCTTTTACATTAGCGGAGCAATGTCGTTAGGCTGTGGACAGACCCCAGCAGGCTCGGCTCTTTCAGACATGACAGGCAGGTGATCTGCGTTTTTGCCAGGAGGTCGAGCTTCTTTGTAATTCTTAAGTTCTCACCGAATACATGCCATAGGTGCGTGTTCCTCAAATACTCAAACGTGAGAAACATGCCTCGCGCGTTTCAAACTCCTCTATGTATTCTCGTGAATGGTAAACACCCAAGTGGTGACACTTCAGACGAAATGAACACGTGACAGCGTCAGACTTAGATACGCTGCTTCGTTCTGCCTGTATATGTAATCGCGTAAATACGTGTGTGTGTGTGCGTTCGTTTGCTTCTTTCTATTGACGAAGCAATGCTTATTACCTTATGCTCGAGCAAGTCCGCATCCCCCGGCTCCTTCAAAGGGACGTATACCGTCTCATATGAGTCGTTCTTGCTTCTAGCTCTGACTGCACCAGTGTGGGATCTGACCACACTGTGCACATTCTTCTCGGACTTGTGCCGGCTTTTCTTGTTTTTGGTTTTTGGAAAGGGCCAAATGCTTTATTTGGTAGCTGAAGTCGTGACTTCGTTTTGTTATCCACGCTTTATCTGGTGTATATGTCTGTATAACAGGCTGTCTGTCTGCCTTTCTTTTTTTTTCGAAATTCCAAAATGCTTTACTTTGTAGTGTGATTGGTGACTTCGTCTAAGGTATTTATATTCTCTCAGGTGTCTACGCTGGTAACGCTGTTTAATATTCGCCGGCCTGTGTGCCTACAAAATTTTATCACTGCGCGTTTTTATCAACCCTCTCCACTATGATGTCATTTGTGGCACTGTGAATATGTAATAAATAAGCAAATAAATAAATAAATAAATTTTAAATTTCGACACTACGTCCATCCCACTGTGTAAATCTGCGTACGCGAAGCTTTCACGAGCGAGAAAGTCAAAACAAAGCATTGCGACAAAAGACGCGCTGCAGATTTCAGTGACGAGCTCATGCTTTCTTTGACCACCACGGGGTACCTTGCAGAGAACGCCGAACTTCTATTTAGCATTAAAACGTGTTAAATCCTGAGGCACAACGTACTTGAATTTGCGCGGGCGTGGCACAGCGTAGCGATGTTATTAGAGACGCTCAGCGAATTTCGGCATGTCCGCGACTTATTTGTCTTCAAGTTGAAATTGCTGATCGCACTTGCTCTACCACGGCAATATAAAAGTTTGACAGAGAAAGAGTAAGCATTTTTAATAGAAACTGAAGAGTCCTTTCTTTTTTTGTAGGAGGCCAGAGCCTTGTCAAGTGCAGTTAGCGGCTTTTTTTCCCGTCACCCCCATATTTCTTGTAAAGAAATAGAAGTTCCATTGATTGATTGATTGATTGATTGATTGATTGATTGATTGATTGATTGATTTAAAAATAGAGGGCATGTAGACGTGTCGCCAAATTCACTACACTTAATTGGCTTTCAGATGTAAGTGGGAAACTGTTTCAAATATTTTCCTCTTACGGGAATGGAGTGGCGTTCCACATAAAATCTCAATATACGTGAAATAGCCTCATATTTTTAAATTCTTAATTCTAAGGGCAAGCTTTAGCTCGGGACCACCTCCGATGTCCCTTCTCAAGCCTATGTAAAACGTAGAAATGCTTTTATGAGACACCCGCTGGTTCAATTCGCATGAAATTCGTCGTACTTCAAAGAAAGTCCAATTTTCCTGACTTTATTAAGCACACTTTTGATTTGAAACCTGGCATTTCTTTATAAATTTTGCGGAAAGAAGAAACTAAAGCACAAAGTCTAGAAATCCGTAACTCTTCAACAAAAATATATATCGTAGTTTTGTAAGCTACCACTGATAGAGCACCTGAAGCACGCAAATTTTATGTATAAATTTGAAATTTACGTAAGATTACTTTGTTATTTACTAGGGTTCTGAAAGTCATACTAACAAATCCGTGGTACAATTCAAAATTGTGTTTTTATTGCTCAGCGACAGAGTTGTAAACTTGGTACGTGATTTGTTCTTCTTTTAATCCTGTAATATTCAAGAACCTTTGTAAGCACATCCAGATCCTGCATAAAAATTGTGTTTACTAAAGTACCTAGATTTGAACTTCTTTTAAATGCAAAAAAATAACGATCGAATTCGGTGTAGTGCTACCAGATAAAAACAATTGTGCTCTTTAGTTGTGCCTAATTGGTGCAAGAGTGTCCTCATCAGTGGTGATACCAATGTGGGTGCTTGTTCCGACGAACTACCCATTGCTATCAAGTATTGTGTTCCACATTTACCTCACGCATGTGGGGCGATGTCTCGCGTACTGACACCCGTTTCCAGGTAGACGTGTGCGAAGTAGCGCTTCGAATAATGGGTACAGGTTATTTTCGGCAAGTTTCCGAAAAATTTCCGGAGGTTCCCGCACCGTCCATCCACGACGTCATGGAATTTCAAGGCACCCGCTAGAGCCTGGTTCAACTTTATATCGGTGAAGGCGAGTCACGTTCGATTCTAAAGGAGTAAAAGAAACGTAACTGCGTATAATTAGAGAACCTTTAGTGAACCTTAACGCCTGAAGCGCGAGAAAAAACATATTTCGACATCTGTGACGTCACACTGACTTGAAAGAGTGTAGGTTAGGGTGTGTTGGTATTCCATAACTGAGGTTTTTAGCGCACGAAAAGGGACGAAAGACAGTGGCGAAACGGAAAAGGTTGTCGCCCTCGAGGCACATTTGTCAGGCGTTGCAGGAGCGACCCGCGCTCAGCGCACCTGGAGCGCTGAGCGCAGCGCAGGCGGGGGCGTAAAATGCCTCGGGTGGGAGTCCGAGCTCTTGCTGAACCGTTGATCGATTTCCAATGCCGCGACGTCGGTGACGGCGACTGTGCTTGGGGTGCTCTACGTGCTACGTGCGACCCTGCAGCGCCTGATGAAACGAGCCCACGCAATCAGAAACGCTCGGGGCTTCCGGACGCCTACGACACGCTGACTTGGCACTTTCCTACTTAAAGGAGCAGGGACGGTGACATTTGCCGCTTGTCGTCATTTTTTTGCGTTGAAGGAACACCAAGACTTCCGGTCACGTTGTCTTGCTTTTGAGTGTTACGGCTAGTGGCGAGAAGCCAAAAAGGAATGATAAAAAAATCGGGTAGGCTTGATTAGGAATGCAGCCGCAGTGGCGTACGTGAAACCATGTACGAGACGTACATGGTGCTGAAGGTGTATGGGCGCTGGGGTGTAGAAATGACGTAACCGAATACACAAGCGACATTTGTTCACCAGTTACAAAGCCTACGTGCTTAGCGTAGGCTGCAGCTGGTTGGGCGTCCTACACCGTGAACTTGCAATCGTGCTTGCTTCCTAAAACACTTAGATTCGAAATTGCTCTCGATCAAGACGGATTCGAACAGCGCTTTAGCCAACTCCCAGCGCCTGTGGCACGCGCAGTCTGCTCTCGCTATGGTCCCGCACTAAGGCTGTTGAGTGTGCTCCGGGTGTGCTCCTGGTGTGCTCCGGGCCGATGCTGGCGGGCTGGTCTCGTCGTCTGCCCCCGTTACGGTCGCAAAATCTCTCCCTACAGGTGGCGCTCGCGGCTGACCTGCCACGCTCCATCCCGCCTCACTCTATAGATGGTTGGGGCTCCCGCGCTTCCCTAAATCTCACCAGATTGCGTTCCCTATGGGGACGTACACGTTTCTGCCGTAGTCAAGGGGGTTGGGCGAGAATGACACATTTGAAATATGTCACATTTGAAATATGAGTAGACGCTTCGCGCAAGGCTGGCGAATGTAAGTGTCCTTGATACCTAAACTGAAAAAAAATATCGGGACCATTACTACTTGCTGGAAGTGACGCATTTATTAGAGTGCCTGGCTTTTTGGCTTGGCCTCCGAGATTGGCTGTTGCCCTCGACTTTCCGCGGCGTGCGCCGAGAAATCTCGGAGGCGACGTGAGAAGATCTTTCGTTAAGCGGAGTTGCTATTAGCGTGTAAGGAGGATGGCTTGAACCCATCATGGTTTCAGAGACATCGTGCGCATACGTACGTAGCGCAATCCCAATCCATTCTATCCGCAAGTGTTTACTTCTTCTTTACCGTGCAGCCGCGTATGCACGAAGGCGAGCTTTCTGGTTCTTTTTTTTTATTCCCCGCATGGTCGGTGCCACCGCGCCGCGGAAGCGCGGAGGCGAGTGCCATCTGGTGACGCTGCAAGGAAACCAGTGGCGCGCGGGGCGCGCGTGCGCCGCTTCAATTAGTTGGCTTATTGATTGGCCTATTCATTAGCCTATTGATTGGTTGCCCTATGTTTGGCCTATTCATTGGTCCGCAAAGGGCATAGCCAGGCCGCAGCGCCGACGTTCACAAAACCCGGCGAGGCTCAAAGAGAAAAACTTCGCTTTTAAAAATGTTAAGCGACAACGTGGCAGACTGATGTTGTGAATAAAGCTGTGTCTATGATATGATTGATGGAAGCAGGAAGGTGGTTCCAGTCGACACTTGTGCGGCGTGAAAAAGAATCGTGGTACCTCTTCGTTAGGCAGGGTGGTACGTGCGGCTATTTTGTATCTGGGGTCAGATCAGGATGAAACGTATAAAGGTGGCGCAACAACCTATTTCTTCGGCATGGAGTTAGAGCACATAAAAAGGCTTCCGAAGCCAACTGTCGAACTAACCTGGTCACTGGGTATTTGGGTACGTGTAGCCTCTTCACTGACAAAAAATGTGTTCTATACTTATCCGTTGCTCAGCGAAAGTGAACTCACGCCACGCGCGGGCTTCGTGGCGGTGTCGCTAGGTGGCGCAGCGTGTGCAGCGGGAAGCGCGAAAGAGGCCCCTGACGGCCTATGCCTTTCGGCGTTGGGAATGAGGTTTGTCGCTAAGTGGCCTCAGCGCTTACGTCGACATTCATCGTGACATGGGTGCTGCTGGAATTCTTTCCCCTTTAGCGTCCCTTCGAACGGATATAACTTTATATCATGAAATGAAAGCAGTAAAGCAAATGTCTAATTGGGTAACTTATTTTTGTCTCTTGTCACGTACACGGGCCAATAGACAAGTTGCGCGTAATACGCACTTAATGAACTTAAACTATTTGAAACGTATCTTGCGCGGCGATTGCCAGAATGCGACAACACTGGCTTTTCTTGATTTATTCATTGATTGTTTCATTGATTGTCTGATTGATTTGAGGATATTGGAAACTTTCGTAAGGTCTGTCGCCGACGGTGCCACACCATTTGATTGTCAGACGAATAGACAGGGATAACGTAAGAAAATCGGCTAACTGAAAGACCCGCCCGCTTTTACGGGTGCTACAGCACCGGAAATAATCGCCGATTTAGTAGTCAAATTCAGCCCTTTGATATCGCTCGCGCTAATCATCTGTTGGTACGAAGCCTCAATTTAATTGCGCTTTAACCCCCGAACCATAGGGAGGTAAAGAAAGAACGACAACTTCCGCATCATCATCCTGGAAAGCGTGACTTCGGTTCTTCTGGCGTGCTGACCGGAACAACGCGATGTATGCATGCGAACCGTATCTTCTTTACGCCCGTACCTTTTATTTTTATGTCCCCCATATTCCTTGCGCATCACGTGGAAGGAAGTAAACCGTTTTATCGCAGCTCCTGCAGGATTCACTGGAAAACATATTTTCGCGATCGGAAGTTGGAAAGCGGATGTTGCGAAACAGAGGTACTGTGAAGAGAGGACAGTTTCTCAGCGCGCCACGCTCTAATTGCGTTAAGAAAGGTCATTTAGCAATAGCGCTCGATATATGCGGACAGGAATGGAAACCAAAGCGACAGGGCTTGTACACTTCAGGCGAACAGTAAGAGGTGTATACCGCGCTAAACTTGAACAAAAAAAAAAATTAGGTGCCACCTGAATGAGAAAGAGTGCAACCGACAACAACAAAATCGCCGATAATGTCAGCCCCGAAAACTCAAGGACGACGGCGGAGACGGCGATGACCCATAGTAGCGCCTTAGCACGCGTAGAAGTGCAATACGGTAGTGAGAAGCACATGTGCCCAGCATGTTGTTGTTGTTGTTGTTGTTGTTTCAAAATACGGCTCGTACTCACGAGGGGGATAGGCCACACTTGATATATTGAAACACCCAACAACATACCAAAAGGGTTAAAGGCGAACATGTTGAAGGAATCATTTGGCAACTAACTGATAACACCGATTTTGAAAGTACCTATGCATCAACCAAATAAATAAAAAAATAAATTGAAAAGGTCAAGAAAAATAATACAAAATAATGAAATGTCCCACAGTCGGTACCCTAGCAGCGTAACCTTCCGCATGCTTCAATGAACTTGTGCAGAGCACTGATCATCAAACTATGGCTTGTGCCTAATTGACAGGCACCCAAAGACAAAACGTTCGGCGTTGTCAGGGCTGAACCTAGTTTTCTAGTTTGAAATATGAGGAACATCTTGCGAAACGAGGAGAACCGGCGGCTAGAAGAAAATGAAAGCTCAATAGTTTCTGGTTCATTACAAAATGAGCAGAGGTTGCTTATGGGTAGACCAGATCCTTGAAGGTAAAAATTGATGCAGGGAACTCCATAACGGAAACTTGCGAACGTCACCTCTCACTGGCGTCTAAGGCATTTGCTCGTGTTTCAGTGAAATTTCAGCTGTTGAAATTATCTGCGGGAAGTATTTGTGATTCATTACATCTCCACCGCATACGCGGGCTAAATATAAGCTCGTCTTCATTTTTCCTTGCTTGGTCTCCGTATTCGTCGTTATAATTATCATCATCGTCGTCATCACAATCACCATTGTCAGTATTGTCATCATGATCATCAACAAAACCTACACTTCCCGTGCGACATTTACGGTGAAGCATCTGGATTTTAACGTGGATACAATGATCCAGGAACGTTGTCAAAAATTTTAATAGAGCAATTAGACTAGTTTGAAGAAACCTCTAAGCTTTGCCCCTCGTATATTTATTTATCATTTAATTCACAGTTATTTCCTTATTTCTTTAGTTATTTTTTCTAGTTATTTATTTATTTATCGCATAATAGAGAGGCTGTTATTCTAGCTGACGTAATATTTCTGCGCTCTAGCTATACAATTCCAGCGTTGAAATTTGAACGGAAAGATATTGAGAGGCCGAAAAGAAAAAAAATTAATATGCGACAAGCTTAGTGTCCCAAATCGCATCTCAAGCTTCTTTTTTATGTCACTATTGCTTTGTTTTTTACTCATCGTATTATTCTGTGACATCCTGGGCATATTTCGTCATACACGGTTCTACTACGTATTCATTTTTATATTTTTACTCACTCGAACTCGTTTTCTTCAAAGCAAATCGTTTGTTATTCCTAAGCTGACTTGAAAGCTGTCAAAGTGCTTGGACATCTCACGGCGCTTGTCGCGCTGAAGGGAGCCAGCAGTAATGTAAGCGGCCAAGAGTGATACGATGCTCTAAAGTGGTGGCCGCCCACTCATGCTGGTGTGAAAGAAACAAACACGGAGGCATACGCAAATCCACAATAAACACACCGTCGAGAAAAGGAGGTTCTGAAGTTTTGCTGTCAGCACGTGTTTCCAAAACTGCGAAGTTTCGTATTCTTGCGCTTTCTTGGCCTTGTTGTGGCTGTCTGCTTCTTATTCGCAGTGCGCATTTCATTTTTTTACACATGCGTGCGTAGTGGCTTCTCCCGAAATGCACCGCTATTACATGTGTTTTATGGGATTCCATGGCAGATTAGAATGCAAAAAAAAAGGAACTTAGAGTTTTGCTATTTTTACGCAGTAAAATATAGAAGTGGCCTTGTAATTGAATTGAATTCCGGGCCAAAAGTGCCAAAACCAAGATTTAATTACGAAGCACAGCGTAGTGGGGAACTCCGGATTAATTTGGACCCACCAGGGGAACATTAAGGTGCTCCCAATGCACGGGACAGGGACGTTTTTTGCATTTCGCCCGAGTCAAAACGCGGCCGCCACGACATCGTACTTAGCAACGCCATACCACAGCCGCTATGCCACCGCGGCGGGTAGTGGCCTTATTCAATAAGCCTCCAGAAAGAGAAGCGCAGTGAAAGTTCGGGCAAAGCTGCTGCGTTTTCACTCTTCTAAAATATATTGTAGATTTCATCAAAGCAACAAGTTTGTTGCTGCCTGTGAAAAACATTAAGCTTATCTAAAGATTACCTTCAGTGTAGCCGATAAGATACGTCTTGACCCTAAGCAACTGAGAGCCTTTTGGGCGATCAAAAACTGCGCAAGAAGTTTAGTGTGATCTAGACTGTGAATATTAGCCTTGACATTGTAGTCGAGTTATAGTTGGCGCACACTACAAGCAGCGCAGTACAGACGGAAACGCGAGGCACAGACGACATATCGCGCTCATGTCGTCTGTCTATGCGTTCACGTGTTTTGTGCGGGCTGTAGTCCTGCAAGGTGCCGTGTAGTTTTTTTCAATGCGAAGCATTTCTTTGCCTAGTCGAATCCAAGGTCAAACGCGAGCCCGTCCAAAGTTAGAGTTTGTCGCCGATGCGCGCGCCACCCCCATGCACCCGCTCAATGGTCGCTGTTGGCTCCTGCCCTCCTTCCTCCACCCGCCGGTATGGGTATGGCGGCTACAAAAGGGTGTGACTCGGTCGCGCTGCCTGTGCTGGGTTGTGCGTAGGCCTCTATTTGCAGATGCAACATTGAGCCTTCGAAAGTATCAAGCCGAAGAGGAGCGTAAGAGTGTTCTGCAGACTACAGAGGTATGCGATGCCCACAAGTAGCGAGGCAGTGGCGCATGTGGCGAGGCAGCGATGAGGCAGTGGCAAGGCAGTGGCACTCGAACTAGTGTTTCCCCGGGAGGACGCGAATTCGTTCGGGCTTTGCCCCACGTCCAGGGTTTAAATGCTTCGCACTGACATAGGTAATCATCGAAGATGGCTTCGGCCGTAATTTTGATGTTGAAGTTGGATGATTGCCAGCTTAAACTCCCATTCTAAAATGGCGTCCGCAGCCTTACATTGAGCAGGCCTCCTGTCCAGAAGTATTTTCTGTGACGTCATTGGTTAATGCATCTTGAAGCGAAATTTCCTGCATCTGCTGAGTGCAAAGTCTGCCTACGTTTAAACGGCGTTCGATTCTTGTTCGCACATGCCGGATTCAGAGCTGTTCACTGGAGAAATGGACTTCGTAGGTGCGAAATTGGAATGCAGCTCTACGCCGTATGATTACGACAGACAAGAAGAAAAAAAGAAAGCTACAGGAATATAAAAACTGCGGACCTGCGCGCTACGGATGAGCGGATGCAATTGAGCAAGTAAAAAAGAAGGAGGGGGGGAGGCGCTGAAAGCCGAGCCTTTCACAAGCAGGCTTTGTCGAAGATCGCAATGCATCCGCTTCGCTCGAGCACCTCTGAAAGGCGATCGAAATTCCTACATCCGTGCCCGGGTGCGAAGCTCCAGAGCGTGCCTTTCGCTTTCGAAAGGCCGTACGCAGAGGTGCATTTAGAATCCGGCCTGTTCTTTATCTTTATTTTTCTGACAAAGAGAGAGAAAGAAAAATCACCGAAGATTTCTAAACATTGTGTCGTCAGTGCTTTGGAGATGACGTTCCGGCTAGTGTGCTTCCCCCCTGCCAACCGTACCCCAAGGGAGACGTGCCCGAGAGAGAATCTCGTCTAAATGTACACAAGAGGCATGCACCCGAATGCCTGCGCCCGTTCATTCTCTTTCCTCGTAATTTGTGGCTCTTGGCGACGCAAATATGAAAGTTAATAGGCAGCCGTACTTGCGGTGACAGATGCGTCTGCTTAAATACCGGCTGTACAGCTTTGCGACGCGCACGAAGAAGCTGCGGGTCCTGCTGCTGGCTGAGAATGAGCATGGAATATAAGACGCCCTCGGTGACTGCGCACTTCTAGCCCTCCTTGAGCTTGTCTTGGTTCAAGCCAGCTGCGTTATTAATGCAAATAACACTGGCTGAGTTTCAAGGCTGTGAGTGGTCCCTTCGGACGCGACCGTGCTCTAAGGGCCCTTTCACAGCATGAAAAGTTTGTAATACCTTTCCTTTAACTTCTCCTCCCCATCGCTCTGAGCAGAGTAACAGGCTAGAGGACTGTTACCTCAGGCCGACCTGTCTACGTCTCGCCAACAAATTCTACTTTCTCTAGCTGTCTGTTTCTATAAAATACTACCCGCTCAAATAAACAAGCCATTGCTAGCAGGCGCTCTAGCTGATTTGTGTCAATAATTTTTTGAAACGTGCGTAAACACTTTCTCTAAGAAGTCGCCAAATGGGCTAGGCGTACTATTATCGTGATTGATGTGCTCTGCCTCATTGCCTTTGTACACCGTGGTAAAAGCTACGATTCGGATCAGCCTATTGGCAACGAGAAATCTAAAAATAATAATAATAACTTATCTAACACATCCACTTGGGGCGCCAGCTTCCAAGTTTTCAAATTGAATTTCGCGAATACACTTTTGCAGACATATTTTATTGTTAGTACGAAGGCGTGCCGTCGTTCATAACCGGTGAGTACTCTAATGTAAAAGCAGCAAAAGAAGAAGAAACAACGCTTTCGAGACACATCAAAAATGCGAAGCAGCGCGTGTCAGATAAGTGGATCCACTGAAGCGATAAAAGAAAAAGGCGCTGACAAGCGAGCCTTTCGCAATCAAGAGTAACGAGCATTCGCGTTCAAAATTCACTACGCAACTTCCCACGCAGATATAAGTCTCGGCACTTTCGAGAATGCATATCGCTAAATCTAGACCAAGTTTGGTAACATCCGGCATATGGTTTTTTTTTACGTTGCAAACAATTACATTTCCTTTTTACTTAGACTTCTAATACCATATGAAACTTACTTTGCAGAAAGAATACGGAAACTTCGGCCATGATAAACAGATTCAGCAAAAACTCGTAACAGTAAAACATGAATTAATACAATCGCAGTGCAAGTTTGAAGAAAAGCAGTATACTAGTCTGACGAATGCATGGTAGAGGGTCAATGTATTTTACAAAGTAGTACTCGGTTCTTGGCAAACTACTGAGTTCATACTAAATTTCTAAGAACAACCAATATAATAGTGATTTCACATTTCTTAGTTGGCAAATACAAGTATTACAAGTGACAAAATAAGGTATTTCTTTAAGAGATGGACTCATGTCATGTGCTAATGCGGGTTGAATGGTTTTAGTAAGAGGCTCAATGATATTAGTTAATGCCATACGACCGATTTGTGTTGAGAATGGGCTTCCTTATGGAAGTGAATGTTGAAACGCTAAAGTCTTCGCGGCAATTGAAGCGGGGCGAACGCTTTCTATGCCGGTCAAGTCGCGACGCAACCACTTCCAAGCAGCAGAATTCACGTGCCATCTAGTTTCAGACCAAACACAGGTGAAGCAGTGGGACGACCAGGGTGGCGGCGGTAACAGACAAAGGACACAGCGATAACTATAACTGCTGACAGTTCATTGGGGCCACCACGATATACTCTACGGCATTCATCACGCAAGGAAAAGCAGTGACACAGCAGGGAACAAAACTAAAACCATCCATAATGTATAGTGATCGCCGGCAATAAACCGCCAGTTTGTAGTAATGCGCTTCGCACTGCGTCTTTTAGTTGTCGACCCCTATTCACTCCGTTTCTTCGCAGCTGGGAAAGAGGCACTCACCAAGAGACCAGACACTAAGAGGCCAACAAGTACGCCATCTCTCAAGCAGCGACGCGAAAGCTGGCATGGCGCGTGAAATCAGTGCGCGCGGTGCTGGCAGAAAATCCACGCTAGGTGGCGCGGGCACTTAGCGCCACACTTCGCTCCAGTAACCTCGTCGCGGAACTCTATGCGCGAAGGTAACATAAAAGTAGAGAGAAGCGGCATTGACAGGTGCGTACCGCAGCGCATCGTGTGTAGCCTAGGCAGAGGGCGCGGGGTGCCTGGCGGGCAACGTTCGCGAGTGCGCGCTTCTCTCATCTCACCGCAAGGTGCCGCTCTTACTGGCTGCAGGCCGGAGATATCCGTGGAGCCTGGCTCTGAATATCAATGCCTACGTTGCCGGTGAATCCTCAATGAGGGAGGAAAAAGCACGCTGGCGCGCACGGGGCAATGCGACGGGAGACGCAGTGTGCGAGGTGTGCCTTTAGAGCACTTTTGGCTGCAGATATTGTCGCGTTGTAGTGGCAGTCGAGAACAGGAGAGACGGTCACAAGTGTACGAGATAACCCTGCAAGGACCGAACGCGGTTTCACATTGGGAAAAAGAACGACGTCGTTCACCTTCGTAGCTTCCACGAGCGTGCACTTTAGGGGGGGGGGGGGGAGGGGCACAAGAAGGTAGAGCAAGAGACAAGCGCCACCCGTGTGTCCTACTAGGTTTTCTCCTCGTCTAAGATACGCGCTTGCTAAAACGGCATAGATGAACCAACTATATCAGCAGCACAATATGTTGCTAACTGGTGGAGTAATTAAATTATTAATTAGTTTGCTGAACTGAAAATTCCAAAACTGAAAATTCGCTCCAGCATGTTAAGAACGCTGCTACAGCCTATGAGTTCTGTTTCCTGCGCCTAAATCAGAATTTTCAGGTATCAAAATAAGTGGGGTGAACAATCTAGGCTTGGTTGCAGGATTAACCATATAGGCCCCCATTTCCAAAACATTCTGCTTAGTTAAGTTAAAATTGTTCGTAAGAGCAGATTCGACGCAACTGTGACTTCGGACGTATCATTATCGAAGGTGGCCAGCCAATGGCAACGAACACTTACGAAAGAAAAGCTTTGCGAATTCGGCCCCTGACTCTCCAGTGGGAGCACACTCACGGCCTGAAAGACAAACATACCCCAAATAGCAGCCACAGTGGCGATCATGGTCGTTGAATTCATTGAATTCATTTGAATTGAATTCATTTGCAGCGATGTTGGTGGGAGATCCGGCGAAAGGCTCATCGAACAGCTTCTGCTTGAAACATCTCAAGGGTGATAGGGTGATCACTGGTGCTCGTGCTCGCACGAGGACGTACGACACTCACTGCGACGCTCGACTTCGGTTCGATAGCGAGCCTGAATAGGTGCCACTTCTCTTTCAATTAGCGTCATATTTTGTCTTGTTCACAATCGCGTTCTTATAATGCATACTATGTTCGTACGTTTACGAAACGCGCGTGCGTCTTATGCGGGGAGAGGGGCGGCCTCGATTTCGTAACTGCGAAATGGCATGAGTGGCTATAATGTAGCCTACTTCGCCATTTCCCTACAGGTAATAGGCAACGAATGATAAACTATAGAGCATCAGTGTGTGACTTCAAAACAGCACAGCTCCACTTATCGCAAACTCTCATCCAACCTTGTGTATAAGATACTGCATGCTTGTGCAAGTTCTGTCTCAAACTCCTATCTGTCTGCGTTTGAAATTTACACCGCCTTGAAGTTCATCGAGCGTTTATTAAGAACAAGGCACAAAGCACAAATGCGTCACGTCGTAATTGTTCAACAACACTTAAAGCAGACGCTTATCTATTCCTGTGCCTAGAATGTTTAAGATGCTGCTTGTTTGAACAAGTTCTCTCTCGATGTCTTTCACGTGACTATCCACATTTTCGCTCCCACTTTCCCTTATCCGTTCTTCTCCCTTTAGGCGCCGAAGTTTGAACTCTGCAGGGCGAAAAACAAACACATCTTTGTTGGCTCTCCGGTTTCTACTTTAGGGTGACCCAATTCCCGGGCAGCTTTTACAAATCGCTGATTCTCGAATTTCCTTTCTATGTCTTGTTTTTCCTCAAAAGACGTTTTGCGCGTGTCTTCGTTGAAATCGCAAGCGAGAATAGGCGACGAAAGTGGAAAGGAATTCAAGCGGAATTCCCTTTTTCGAATCAATAATTTCACACGTTTGCTTTCCTTTCGATGCTAGGGCGGTAGATATACTGAAGTGAAAGGAAAGAAAAGGCGTCCCGGCGAGGCTCCAGGCACTCGTATCCTTGCTCTCTCTCTCTATCTCTCTCTCTCTATCTCTCTATCTGTGATGCAGGAACGTACTGCAGGCAAAGTACGCTTTGCAGGAAGTGCGTTCCGAGTCTTTCAGCTCATTATTCGACCGAAGCAACTAGCAAAAGGCTCCCCACGGAGGAGCGCGCACCCGCCGCGTTGGGTTTCCTCTAATGCAGGGTAGCAATGCAGGCAAAGCACGCTTTACAGGAGCAGTGTTGCGAGTTTTGCAGTTGCTGTTGGCCGAAGCATGGAGAGAGAAGCGTCCCCACGAGCCGCCTGCGATTCTGAGCGCCCGCTTCCTGTTTGTTTTCTTTTAACGTAGTGAATTACTGCAGGTAGAACTCGCTTTGCAGGGGCATTCTCCCGAATTTTGCATTCGATGACCACTTGTGGATGCGAAGAGCGCGGAATGGGGTATAAGCTAAACCAATCACGCGGCTCTACATTACTGCAGCAAAGGTGCTGATGCAACTGGCTCGTTAAAACAAGTGAGTATCACGAAAAAGCGCGTGCCGGGAGAAAAAATGTTGTTTATTGCAGATGGACCTAGGCCTGCATAAACTGACAGCAACTTCTCGACTCAAGCGCCATTTTCAAGTGCGGCAAGGTCTGATCCGCTTCTCAGTATAACGACAGTTAAGAAAAATGGGGAGGAAAGGTTTCAATCGGGGTGAAACAGGCTGCCCGTCATTCCTTGCATGTCGCCATCCTATCCCACCCACACGGCTCACCATTCACACTTAACATCCGCATCATGGAGGTAACTGAAGAGCAACCTAAACAGCTCGCTCCTGGATATTCAATCTGGCCACTGAACGAAATGTCACTTTTGCTTGTGTGTGGGATCTTGTGCCATAGTGCTATGAAAGTAGCCGAATTTATCTACAGCGTTCTTCGATTAAGCAAACGCTTATAATTTACTCGTCAACAGAACTTCATTGCGCGTGGGGTCGGCAAGTATCTCTGTATTGTGTTGCAGTTTTCGCTCCAGTGAATCAGAGCCATGAATCAATAGCTACATTCGCATTTTCAGCCTCAATTAGCGCGATCATTCCCTTATTCTTTCCTTACAATACTTGAAGCGCTCGATATGCTAATCATTGCGCTGCAAGACAATTCTTTCCATACTTCAGAATTTGCATGATAGCGCAAATCGCTAAGCGTCATTCAACAATATTACAAAGTTTGCCACAAAACGTATATATTATCGCGTTTGAATAAGCGACTTGAGTTTTCCCAACGCCAAGTAGACTTGATCCTAAGTCATCGATTTCCCTCTATTCCAGGTATGAGCCTTGCTTCCACAGCGGTTTCCCCGCAAAAAGTAATCAGTGAGCACGCCTCCTTCACGGGTATCCAACGCCACAGTAAGGCCGAGATAACGTGTTCCGTTTCCATGTGGGCTATTTAATGCACTTGGGCATTCAACGTCGCGAATTAACCCAAACTCACCCTTTCATAACAGCTCGATTTGTGGTGGTTTATAATATGAGATAGGCGGCCGCCTAATTTAAAGCGACAATAGTTTCTATGCTCGCACAAACACCGGCACCATTTTCCCAACAGCATTACGAGGCAGTATTGCTGCGAGAAACAAGCCACAATGGAGTTTAAAGCGAACCGTGCTGCGGCTTATTGTTCATCGTTTCTTCATTTAATTCGCGTTGTTATCATCTTGAACCACCACTGCGGAGACGTCGTTTCCTCGGCTCTGTAATTATCTCCAGCACAAATATCGCTTTCAGTAATTATCCGCGGGGCCACCATGCCGCTGGATTCTTAGAGCAGCGGGCGCCCGGGCCGTAATTTCGAAGCCCGGAGCGAAACTAGGTCTACACCCTCGATTGGCCAACGGCGGCACATTTGCATGGAATATTAACGCCACGCCGTGCGTCCTGAGCCAATTACGTTGTTTCTTTAATGGCGCGCAGTCCCTTTAAAAAGCTTGCCAGTGCGCGGATCTTTATACGATTATCCTCCCTCTTCCCCTCGCCCCCTTTTCTGGGGCTCACCTCCTTCGTTAAGGCGTTCGCCACAGCACTATGAAATTTTAAAATGTCCTTACGGTTGTTATAAGAAACATGACTCGGCCGTTATGAGCGCCGTTCCTGATAACGCTTTCGTTAGTTCCAATGTTTTCGTAAGCAAAAGAAAAGCGTTCTACCACACTGCTTGAGTTATTACCGAGTATATGTGTATCCAAACACGTGGCTTCTATTAAGGTTTCAGCCGCTAAAACGAGGTCGTCGTAAATTTGCCTCTACATTTACTGTCCAACTTTCTTGCCCGTCTGAGAGCATACTTAATAAGTGCCCGTACTTATACGGACTAGGCGTTTTATGTTAATAAAAGGTTACTTATACACAAGTAGCTGTGTTGCTTGTAGGTGGCAACCTTTAACATAAAGCTAGTCCTAGGTCTAGTATCGGTAGTACAAGCTGCTCTTTTTTTTTGCCACTGGAGTGCTACCTATAGCCATCGCCATTCCAGCGGTGTTTCGGTAACTTTCGTTTGTCTCAGTGCCATTATAACGCAACACGCACAACATGTTCACGGCGTGAAGAAATATGAAACACAATGGCGGTGGCTTCGATACTTGTCTGGAGGACTTTAATAAAGTTCTTTTGGTCGTTCGTGCAGAAATGCATAATATGTATATATATATATATATATATATATATATATATGCATATATATATATATATATATATATATATATATATATATATATCTTGCTTCTTAAGTACTTTCTTGCGTTTATGGTGCCATTCTTATGTGCACAGTTTAGGTGTACTGCGTGTAACTTGCCTTTTATTGTTATTTATGTATTGGATTGCTACCACCAGTATTTATTTCTCTCTCTCTCCTGTACAATAGCGCCTTGACATTTCCTGTACATCCCCTCCCATTACGAGATGCCTTTAGTAGCCTGTAAGTTAAATTTACATAATTTAATTGAATAAATTAATTAAGTAAGCTAATTTTAAAAATGACCAATTTCTTGCTTGATGAAAGCAATTTTCCTTTCTAAAAGACGTGTCACCAATCCTAGGTGCATCTTCTATTTTCCGCTCACAGTTTCTTCTCTTTTCGAGCGTCAGATTTCTCGAGTTCCTCTAGAGGTGCTCGAAAGTTCCTCTCCAAGGCGAACTATCTGTGCCACCATAATTAATTACACTGCAAGCTACAGGAGGCTTACCTAGCGCGTTCTACAGTGTCACCTTGCCACGGGAAATAAAAAAAAAGCAGTGATGTGGCTTTATTTTCTGTGACGTCAACTCCCGCAATCATTCCCGTCGGAATTAAACCTCTCTCGCTGTTTGTCCCTCGGTGATACGAATGAAACAGCAGCTCAGCGTGCTCTGGAAATCATTAGGCGTCTCCACGAGGGCGCATCCTTTGATTTGCTATCAAACTTTTCTTTTTCTTTCATCACCTGTCGTACAAACACGGACACACAGTAATCGACATGGAGAGATAAGACAGACGACATATGAGGCCTCGAGGGAGTGAAACGTAATTTCCTCGTCGAAGAGTTCACAACACGAAGTTGCTAGGTAGGAAAGAAAATATGCGTATCACTGTCGTCTTTTCGCAACTAATAAAAATTGCGTCGAAAACCGGAGCGTCCATATAAAATATTTTTTCCCTTGGCAGTCGTGAAATCTTTTCATTTACTCTGGTCCAAATCTTTGGAGGGCGCCTTCTCATCAGCCCACGTGCCGCAATTTTTGCTCGTTCACCTCCAGTGTTTGTGTACCGTTGATCAGGTGTGCCCGGCTCCCTGATGAAATACGGAATGTCGCTCAGGTTTGGGTCTGTTTGCGTACTGCGCGAGGGCTCGACCAGAACCCATATGGCACCTCACTCTCCTGTCTTTATTTTTTTTTTGGTCGCTGCGCAAACATTATTTCGGGATGACAACACGTTTATTTGTCTCCCAAGTGCACCCCCCCCGCCCTATCGCTAAAGAAAGAAAGAAAAAAATCATGAGCCATTCCAATCTGTGAAGGTGGATGATCAGCGAAGCTGTTGAAAACTACCAGTACAACTGTTGAGGGAGATATCCAATGCTTTGGGGCTTTAGAGTAATGCTAGTAGTGCTGTGTTAGGACTCGAGACCGTTCACCGAGTCAAAGATACTCGGACCGTGGCCACACCCGTCACTGGCTCGAAAATCGATTCGTGCACTAGTGCAGTACTTAAAGTGCACCGGCTTAAGAGACCGTTTATAGTGTCCTTTTGTATGGTGTGCCTCCCACACGTACTCAGTGCTTACTCTCCCCTTTCTTCCTCTTTCTATACCCCTTTCCCCCACACCCAGTGTAGGGTAGCAAACCGAATGCTGTTCTGGTTGACCTCCCTCTCTTTCCTATCTGGTTGACCTCCCTCTCTTTCCTATCTGGTTGACCTCCCTCTCTTTCCTATCCTTGTGTTCTCTCTCTCTTTAGAGTAATGGTTGGAATGGGAGTAAACGTAATTTTTCACAGCACGCCGCCGCCCATAGCGTTGCTCCAGCAACATTTCAATTGGTTCCTGGGCTGGTCATTTTATATACGAAAGGCTAGGGACGTCACACCCCACGTCGCAAGCTGCCGTCGCCACGGCAGCTTGCACAACGGTAATATTTACCGGAAAACGTATGCGAGGAGCGATGCGTGCTTCGCATGGCTATCACGAGCGCCTTATCATCAATTACGTGTATATGCTTCGGGTGCTTGTTTTGAGATTGTTCTTTATTGAAGCGCAGGCTGTTCTGTATGTTGCATGCGTGATTCCAAAAAAAATAATGCACTGTGCGCTCTACTTTGCCAAGTGCTTGTAGCCTCTGCCTTATGGGGGGTATGAGCCATTGCATTTTTTGCTTTCTGACAGGGGGTATGAGACATTGGTGATGAGTTTTAGACGTGCTGTTCCGTATGTTGTATGCGTTATTAGAAACAATGTAAGCACTGTTCGTTTTAGCCTCTGCCTTACGGGTGTACGAGCCATTGCAGTTTTGCGATTGATGACTTTTTTTTTGTTGACGGTAAATAAAAATACACGGAGCCGTAGCCATATACAGCTTTGCTGCAAAAGAAATCCTAAATGAGGAATGCACGCTAAAAAATATGTTTCGCTTTAGTGTCCCTTCAGGCAACTTGCTTGCATACGCTGCAATATACTGAGAGCGCAATATTTTTTTTTACGTTAAAGGGAGTGAAAGCAGTTGTGCGTTTTCTTGCTCTACGCAGTAACGACGAATCTGCTGAACTAGAACGGCGAGTAAAAATTCTTCAAGAGCGTCGTTTTTCTTTGTTTTGTTTTGTTTTGCGCGTGCTGTTTCTTTTTTTGTCGGGACATTCCTGCTCATACGTCTACCCGATTACGTTCACGTAATAGACGATTACCTTGTTTAAAGTGCAACGAAGGAGAACCGTCGGTCATCCATGCGCATCACCAGCGTTTAACTTGTGCAGGGTCGGTTGTGGCCTCTCGCAGGGTAATACCCCTCGCACCGAGTTTTAATACTTCCTTCTTGCGCATCCTAACTAAACAAACACCTCGACTAGAAGCACTGGACCCACTGCCCGATGGCTTGACGCCGCCCTGCCACTGAGCGCGAGGTCGAGGGTTCGATTGCAAGCCGCGCGGCGGGATGCATACCGATGTGGCCATCGAATGCGAAAAACGCTCGTTTTTCTATAGGTCTAGCCGCACGTAGAGCAAACGCCAGTGTGGCAAATTATTCCTGGGCCCTGCCACTGAGCGGAGTCTGTCATGGACCCCAGCTCTCTTTCAACCATCGGGACGTCAGGCAGGCTCGATCAATCATCCATTGTCGTGACTCGCCGCAAAGGCTTCGCCTTTCGCTCCGGCAAGTCTCCCTTCTAGAGCAAAGCTTCTGTCAGTGAACGATGTCTATTGGGTTTCACTTTGTTTTTGGCTGCTTGCGAAGAACGATTCCACGCCCTTCGACGTTTGTATAAGCTTCTCTTTTGTTTGTATTTGTTCTTTTTTTTAGACGTATGCTTCGTATTTCCCGCCACCATGTGCTGCCGCGTGTTGGCTTCCTACTAGACAACGGCGAAATAGCTCAAAAGCCTGCAGAGGTCGTGCTTGATTTCGTCAGGGACTCATTGAGCGCAGTGAAAGTTGCCCTCTTGTACCTGTTCGTCGGTTTACTATTCTACCGTGTCCTAAGCCCATACCGCTATAGTCAAATGAAGATGTCACAGCCTACGCTTGGGCGGAACCTCACATTGGACACGCCACAAACGCAAAAGTTTCGGTGATATCGATAAGCTTAAAGGGACTCTAAAGGACTAAAAGAGACCTCTAGCTAGTACTTCAGTAATAGCAACTTAATGTAAGATTTGCGATTTCTGACCTGGAAGAAAGGGTAAACACAATGATGATATAAGATGCTTTCTTAATTTTTTAACTTGGCTGTTACACTGCAGCGCCCACGACGTCAGTCTCAATGGTCTCACCTAGCGTGTTTCACGCTAGGTTTCATGCTCTTACCTGGACGCTTTTGAAATAGGAAATGTTTGCAAAAGTTGACACACACAGACACACACACGCACACACACACACACAAAGTCGGAGTAAATGCCTTCGCAATACGTAATGCCACAAAGGGTTGGTGCGGCCTAAGATCAAGGTGATCACGTCACCACCCGTTTTCTGTCGGTCGTTTTGGTTTCGTTCAGGCCTGTCAAGCCTCTGCCGTGACCAAGGGTGACCAATTCGAAATTTAATTAGCCCTAATACGCGCAGCCATCGGGCGCTTTAACGAGTCGCCCTTTTATCTGGTCAGCGCCGTTCGAAAAGTCGCCAGTGGTAAGCGAACCAAGTCTGCACCGAAGCCTATTTACCCCCTTATTTTCTGTTATTTATCCTGTTTAACCATGCATGGCACGCTATCTCTGTGGACCAGACGCGTCAGTATCACCCTGCCGCAAAGTTATGCCACCAGGACACCAAGCGTATACCGTCGCCTACGCCGCACGCCATGAACGCGACGAGCGGCCTATTTCGACATGCAGATATGACAGGTCATTGGTGTAATCGTTAAACGATCGTTGTTCTTTGGCGGCCCCGGCTTTTACGCGTCGCGAAGCTGCGCTTACTATACAGGCGACCGCCGAATGCTCCTGGGCGAGAACAAGGTACCCAAGGGAAAAAAAAACACACTCTATGATCCGCGCGAGCGATCCCGTGGTCCCATGCCGCCCAGAAGTGTTGTCGTCTGTTCTTCCCTCAACCCCCCCCCCCCCCCCCCCTTACAAAAAAAGTTTCGGTATCGCTGTTATGATGCAGACGACATTGCGACACTAAGCAATGTATGTAGCGTGGTGTGCCGTGATGGCTGCTGTGTTGGACAAGGCCATTTTAGTTCGAGACACAAGTTTGCGATTTCGGAAGAGCTTCTCTTGGGGAATTGGCTATCTCGGCGAGCGAAAATGGTGGCCGCCGCGAAATCGACGTACACACACGTCCGCCCGCACAGCGCAAACGACCCCCCCCCCCCCCGTGCAAGATCCCGAAATGTCCTCCCCTTCCCATCCTCCCCCTTTCTTTTAATCTACTTATTTTTATTTAGTTCGGAGCAGTGACTACTACTCGTAGACTGCTGGGTCGCTGCTCAAGAGATAAGAAGCGCCGAGCTGAAATAGCGTACGCTCAGACAACAAGAATACAAGAGACATCATAGAAAACAGAAGCATTTGATTGCGTAGGACGCCCCAATTTCAGAGTCCTTGCGCGACCGTCTGAGAGCGGTACGTAAGCAATAGTAAAGAAGCGAGATGAACTGTAACGAAGAAGGGTTGATTGCGTGGAATGGGACCATTTGAGAGTGGTAAAAAAGAAAAAAGAAAAGAAGCGGAGGAGCGAGAGAGGAAAAAAAGTCGAAGGAAGCGAAGGAACATGTTACGACGTTAGTAAGGCTCCAGAAGGCTTGAACGTGCGGAAAACAGTGCGGCAACGCTAGCGCCACTACGACCGATCCAAATCCCCAGACCCGAAATCAACCGCGACGGAAACGATGCCGTATATCAGGCAGTTGTGTACACACCACTGACTTCAGTTCTTATTCCTCATTCTTTATTTTTCTTTCTTTCTTTGTTATGCGTCTCTTCCGAAGAGTACGAAACGCGGGGCACTTTTCGGTCAGGGCGTTCTGGTTTCGTTAACCTTTCACTCTTCTTTACTGCTGTTGACCCACATGAGCCGCCCTCAGCCCTTCGTCGCGTTTGCGACTGCTTCAGATAACAACTATGCCAGGACAGTATTACGTTCTTACATATTTCCTTCAGCTCTGAAGTATATAAACAGTATATTTTTGTTTTGCTTTTTGTTTTTCTTTTCTCGTGGCTTGCAGGCAGCGTTCCACAACAGCTTTCCATTTACCCGACACTTTACGACAGATATATTATGATTACAGATGATTACCTTCTACCGCACTACGAAGAGTTGTCAGTTAAGTAAGAGGCGTAGGAGGCGTTGGCGCCTTTAATCGGAGCTGGTTACTTCGTTTTACATAGAGGTGCGCAAAATAATAAAGGTCACAGATATGGAAAAGAAGTCGCCTAAAATCACAGTAAACTGAAAGTCTCCTCTATAACAGAGCAACACAAAGTCCAGTCACACAATTGCGCTAAATTCGCGTTTTTCTTTTCGTTTTTTTTTTCCACACGGGTTATCAGGCGTCAGAATAGACTCAAGAAAATGCGTGCTTGTATCGTCATGATGAAATTGCGCAAGTGACCTTGCAAATCATTGTCTATTATATCTGCTCGTACAGTATGCAAGCTGATATATCCACAACCGTGTTCTTCGTCATTCTAAATCACGTGTCTAGTACGCGAAAATTTTTTTTATTTTGACATCAAACGCTTTTTTGCTTGTGCGTTCGTTTCTTCCCGCCACTCCTATTACTATCTTCTTTCTTCCTGTGTTATACAACTTCCTTTCCTTGTGTGTTTTTCTTGTATGAGAGGGAAGAGGATATGGAAGTGGCAGGGCGAAAGTTTTTCTACGGACGACCGCTTCGTGTAAACTTCAATCTCCAACGTACGCGCACAAATATACGTTGCTCCAATCCGCCATAAAACTCGCGAGATGTAATATATTTTCAACGACAAGAATTCTCAACGATGGCTTGCCCGGATGTAGCGGTCGCCGGCGTCTCGTCTCTCCTTCTCCAGCTCCCGTTAAAACCGTGCTTTTTTTTTCTTGCAGCAGAGCGCAAACACAGATGCGTAAACACAAACACTACCAAACGTACTGAAATGCGGCCCGCCGATGCGTAGACGTCCGGTCATGTTTTTCGCCTACTGCTGCTCAAACTCCACTGCTACTCCCACATGAAAACGCGCCTGCGCACACAACTACGCGAATATATATATATATATATATATATATATATATATATATATATATATATATATACAGACACAAAACAGGCTGGAAGAGCAAACAGGAAAGACACATGCGGAGACTTCGGCGGTCTCTGATATCGCATAACGCCGAGATATGGGTCACACGCCAGAGGACGGCTGGCGCAGCGTTAACATTTTACGTCGCGGGTCGCATACAGACATCGTCATCGGCGCCAGTGGTGCGCTGTGGCAGCGGAATTTCAAATGAAGTACAGAAAATTGCAAACGACTGAGGACGATCCTGGAACATTCAACAGAAAGAAAAAGAAAGTGAACTTCGAAAGTACAGCAGGCCCTGGTCGCAAAAGAGAGGGATGTTCGAATAAATAAATTTGAAATAAAAAAAGGCGCTGGTGCTCTCTCCAACTTCATTAAAGACGGTCTCTCTGTATGAATGTCAGTTTCTGGTGCCTTTCCTTCGTAATACGGCCTTTGTCGATTTATTTCGTCTTTACGTAGTTGCAGCTTTTCACATTTACTTTCTATTTTTTGACGATTAAGATTCTGGGCTCCCGACAACATTGTGTGAGGAGTAGATGGATGTTGTCATTGTTGATCATTGATCACCCTATCTATATACACTGCAGGACAAAGTTCTTTTCAAAGAATTCCCAACTACAAGAGAAACTTGGACGAGTTGGTGGTGAGTCATGTTTCGGAAATTAACGGCGCAAAACAGACAAGGACGAAGGAAAAGAAGACAGCGTGAGTGCCGTGTTCCTCCTTCCTTCGTGCTTGTCTGTTTTGCGCTGTTAATTTCTGAAATACCCAACTACTTCTTCGAGTCGGCAGGACCGATTATTAGGCCTCCGAATTTGTTGTTCTCATCGCTTAACTAAACTCATCGCTGCGCCTTATCTTTATCACATGATGTTCAAAAGTTATTGCGCCTTTCACTGCACCGGCCAAACTCTTGTTCGAATAGAACGAATACGTACGAAAAAAATGATATAATGCGCCAGCACAAAACGAAAGAACGCCGATAACAGCAAAAGAGCTGGGACTTGGAAACTTATGCGCTAAAAGCAGCTCAAAACAGAGGTCCCGTTGAATGCAGTGAAACGTAAATCCAGCTCACGTAAATGTACGTAAGGCAACTGATAAACGAGGTCACGTAGAACGTACCGGAATGCACAGCCAGCTTTCGGCATATGCACTGAACAGACCCCAGAATAGAAGTCACGCGAAACACATTCGAATGTATCGCGAGCTCACGCAGATACACTAGACACCGAAAACGTAAAGTCGGATCGCACAAAGGCACATGAATTTAGGCACCGATATGAACGTAAAACAAAGTAGAAGGAAGCATGAGCAGCTTTGATTGGCTGATACACTCTGTAAAAATACACTTTCAGCAGTACTAACTCTCTTCTTGATAGTCCGCCGATTTTGGCTGTGTTTCCTTTTCTTTGGCGCCCGTTCTGCTACACTAATATATATCCCATTATCTACCCTACGCAATAAGCAATCCACCTAACCCGTCTTCACCCCCTAATGTCAGCTCTGGCTGAAAAAATGACAATTTGTCGCATGCAATGAAGCTGCCTTCGAATAAAAATTATCAAAGGATATTTCCTGGTGAAGCAGCCACACTGCTAACGTTGCGATAGACAGAGAGAGCAAACTGAGAGGAGAAAGGCAGAGAGGCTAACCAAAAGGAAGGCTTCTGGTTTGCTACCCTACACTGGGGAAAGAGTAACGTAGGAAAGACAAACGTTCGAGCAAACTATAGAGGCTTCGATACAGGTGGCGTCCGAGTACAGCGCCCTGGGACCATTTCCTTGGAGTCAGAGGCACTGACCCCGAAGGTGATGCTTTTGTGGATTGGATGCGCCGGAAGCGATTGCAGAAGTGCATAATGCGTCACAGTCAACATGTTTCTCATACCACCTATTCCAAGCGTTCTCTGCCCCCTCCTGTTTTATTCATGTTGCTAAGCGAAATTGCACTCTGAGTGGGCAAGCCCGAGCGAAACATCAATTTTTGGCGAATTTGGTGCTCGGCCAACATTTTGTGGACGGGGACACATCTGTGTCAAATTTCTTGCCAATTACAGAAACATTGCGGCCAGCAAATGGAAAGATATGGCGATAGTCTCACACTGCACTTGCCATCAGATCATCAGTAATCGAGTGACTCAAACCTTGAAAAGGCATCACAACGCACAACAGATCGCTCGTCTCAAACGATGATCCCGCCTCTTTCTGAACGGTATTTCACGTACGTCTAAGCAAACAGAAGTATATTCTCGTTCGCGGAAGCAAAAATAAAAAAAGAAAGGAAAAGACATGAGAGAACAAATTAATCAATTGATATGATCTAATTGTCATATGCTTCGTAACACGGACAAGTGGTCACCGACGACAACAGTTTATTTATTTCGTCGCCTGCCGCCTTTGATTTGGTTTGGTGCCTGTAGTTATAGCACAAACCACTACGGGGGGGATTGGCCATGAATCGGGCGGCAGTGGGTCAAAAAAGACGAAATACCTAAATAGAATGTTTTTATTGGAAATGAGATATTAAATGAATTCTAATCGTTAATAATAACTTTCATGCTATAGTTTCTTATAATTATAAGTTAATATTTTTGGTTCTTGTTCTGGAAAATAAAACAGTAAAATTAGCATGGAAGTCTCCTTGTTTCCATTACAAAATTATACATGGCATCACATACGCCTTACGGTTGTGCGGCTTCACCGTTCAGGACTTCATCGTCCTTCGCTCAAGGGTGCGTAGCCCGGCGATCAATCTTTCTCGTTCGGAATGAGCGGCCGTCTTTTTGCTCGTTTGGGATTTGGGGAGCCGAGAAGAAATAAAACAAAAAATAATTAACAAGGAAAGCTCCAAAGCAAAAGAAAAATATCGTAATTGAGTTCCCGAAGATTGTTGAAGCCGCTTAGTCCTGCCTTCACGGTCTTCACTAAGGTTTGGGTCTCAGAGAGGAAGAAAAAGCTAAATAAGAAGCCAAACTAAATAATCTTGCGCCAATCTAGACAGGGCTGCCACGAGCATCGCACGGCTGCCAAAAATTGAATGTCGACTTCGAGCAGAGGAGTTTCGCGGCCCATGAATACCCAATAGGAAAGCTCTTCACCATTTTTTTTCTCTCTTTTTTCTTTCTTTCGTTGGGTTTCTGCGCAATTTCGTTTGATTACATTTATGTTGTTTTTTGCGTGATGGATGGTCGGAAACTTTTTCAGACAGACGCAAGTAAGCACTCTATGGGATGTTTTTCTATTATTTTTTTTCTTTTACATTTGACACTAAAGGGCACTCTGTAAGTGCTCCGAGGTTTGGCGAGAAGTGGGGGGGGGGGGTGGGGGTGGAGTGATGTGGCGGTTCGCGGGCCGAATAAATTGATGTCCGTGGTTAAACCGCTCCATTGCCGAGTTGGACAACTCTGTCTCTGCCTTCTCGTGCTGTTTCCTTTTTTTCCACTTCGTTTCTTTCTTTTCATTTTCTTTCTTTTCAGTTTGTTCTTTCTTCTTTAGTTCGTCCTCTTCCTTTAGCTGTGGGTCGTCCTGTGCTCTTCGGAGCAGGCAGCCAAGCAGCTAGGCACGGTTCTCGCTACTTCACGTTTTTTCTAGTCCATTGCGCACCGCGACGCGAGCCTCGCTGATAAGTTGTGCGCTTCATATGAGTTCGAGTTCTCGCCACCACGCAACCTGCGCCGGATGTGAGCAGCCCGGGTTCGACGCCCAGGCCGCGCTTCTTCGTCGATGTAGTCGGCGCAGATGATTTCGTGAATTATGCGCGTAGCTGTACTATCCCGAGCGGCTCCGTGTGCACAGCAATATAATTTACACTCCGAAAAATTAATAAAGGTATAAATTGCTCTTTAACTTAAAGCTTTACGCAATTTGCGCCCTGAAACTGAATAAGGGTGTATATCTGTCTAACTTACACCCTACCACAATTTGCACCTCTGGAAGTGAATAAGGCTGTAAATTAGTCTTACTTACACCCTTATGCAAGTTACAGCCTTAAAACTTAATAAGGGTGTAAATTTGTCGTTAACTTACACCTTTACGCAATTTGCACCCTGAAAATGAATTAGGGTGTATATCTGTCTAACTTACACCCTTACACAATTTGTACCCTGAAAAGTGAATGAGGGTGTAAATTAATCTGACTTACACCCTTACGCAAGTTACAGCCTTAAAAGTTTATAAGCGTGTAAATTTGTCTTTAACTTACAGTTTTGCGCAGTTTACACCCTGAAAATGAATAAGGTTGTATATCTCTCTAACTTACACCCTTACACAATGTGGACCCTGGAAAGTGAATAAGGGTGTAAATTGGTCTTTAGCTTCCATCAGTATGCCATTTTTGGTGTACCAATGCGAGATATATTTTGATGTAGACTTTTTTTATTGAAATAAAAATTTAAAAAATAGATTTCACCCAAAAATGGTGATTACTCCTTTTCTCATAGCAGAAATAACACTATATATAAAAATATGCTGTAGGAAAACCAAAAGAAGCGACGTCACAGGGTCAGAAATCCACATCACACAGTCCTATACACCCAAAAACATATAAGTATAAAAGGCAAAGGCAGGTCGCACCACAGTGAGTTTGTAAACGAAGTCACAAAGTCACAAAAGCGGCGGCGGTGTAGCCTGCGATGAGTATGTACACCTTCATTCACTTTTAAGGGTGTAAATCATATTTGCTATGTGCGCTTGGACATCCTTCGCTCAATGCTCGACGGTGTGCAAGAAAATGCTGTGTCTGAGATAACAGAAAACTTGTCTTTGTTGTTAGTTGGTCGCTGAAGGGCCGGTTATTCCGCGCCACCATAAGCGTCGGAAATAAGTCCCAGTGAATAGGAAAAGCACAGAAAAGACATAATAAACAAAAAAGTAACAAACTCAAACAAAATAAAACAGACAGAAACGAGAACGTTTGAACAAATAAAACATCAGAGACGTTATGGAAACCTGCCCTGTTCTATACATATAAAATAATATAATATGTGGGGTTTTACGTGCCAAAACCACTTTCTGATTATGAGGCACGCCGTAGTGGAGGACTCCGGAAATTTTGACCACCTGGGGTTCTTTAACGTGCACCTAAATCTAAGCACACGGGTGTTTTCGCATTTCGCCCCCATCGAAATGCGGCCGCCGTGGCCGGGGTTCGATCCCGCGACCTCGTGCTCAGCAGCCTAACACCATAGCCACTGAGCAACCACGGCGGGTATACATATAAAATCAGACTACGATATATAGCGTTCTTGCTTCTCGTTATCTTTTTTTTCGTTTTCTTTTCCCATTGATCGCATTAAAAGAGAAGCCTACACAATTTCCCCGAAAATCATCAGTATGGATGAACTATCTGCACAGATGGACACCATTTGAAAAACGTACAGAGAATTCATTACCCAATTGATTCCAAAAAACAATAATTAACTTCATCGTTCAAAATTTTGCCGCACGTTTTTTTCTTTTTTTACACTGGGAAAGCTGAAGGGCATCATCATGGAAGTCTTGTTCCAAGTTTCCACATTTCAATATGGATATGTGGACCAAAATAGCTGCCGTGGAATTATTTGTCCACTTTACATGATTGAGTGCTCGACACCGCGGAGCTCCCCTCTCCATCAGACCCTCATGCGGCGTCGAAGGTCTGCGTGAAAGGAAGAAGCCGGCGAAAGAATAGTTACCGTTATCGCAAACTTAATCGAAATCACTCAATGACACGCGCACATGAATGCTGTAAAATAATGTGCATCCCTTTAAAGTGAATACGGGTGTAAATTGCTCTCTAAATCTTACCCTTACGCCCTTTTTTTAGGCGTAAGCGTGTGAGCTGCAGACCAATTTGTATCCGCATTCACTTTTAATGATTTAAATTATTTTGCAGCGTTCGTGCTAGTGCAAACACACACACGCACACACTTCAATCGCTGGGAACATTTTGTCACGATAACTACGCTCCCTAGACGCTTGCCTTCAATGCCAACACTACCTTTCTGGCCCGCTTCTACCGACATACTTCGTTCTCTGGTCTCCAGTAGCATTGTGAACGTCGGCATCTAGAAAATTTTGGTTCCAACGAAACAGGCCTCGGGTCGCCCTCCAATCAATATGAACGAACAGCTCAGGCAAGTCTGCAAGGTTGCTCGTAAGGAAAGAAAAAAAAAAGACAGGCGAGAAATAACGCGAAATAAACAAGAGGGGCTCGGCGAGCACTAATAAATTGATGAAAATCGATAGAGCGAATCATCATTGCCAGACTTTTGGGGAGCCGTGCTTCCGTATATTGTCGCATTCCTTTGGTCGAACGACGGCAAAGCGTTTTTGCCTGTTAGCTACTCTCCGCACTTGTGCCCGCTTTCGGAGGTCATTATCTTGTGGCGACTCTGTTCCTTCGCTTTCTTGTATATATGCACAGTTTGGTGAACGACCAATTTCTCTTCAATAGACACGGAAGGCTTGAGTTTGATCACTAAATAACTAAAGAATAAGATGTCCTTTTCTGAGTGCCGTTGCAAAAGACCGTTGGACAAGTGCAATATTTTTTTATTGGCACGCTGTTCGAAAGACTGTGCTTGTCAACCAAGGTTAGGCCCTTTAAAATGAAGTGTGCCGGAATAAAATAAGGGCGCCCGTTTGCACCGTTTCCGAGTGCAGAAAGAAGTCCTGGCTTGCACAAAAGTTCTCAGCCTGTTTATCGATAGGGAAGATCACTTATAATGACATTCGTAGAACTAATACAACAAAATGTTAACATGCAATACCTATTTGTCTGGATCCACGTGCTCAGGCTATTTAACGATATAGGGAAGAAGCTTATAGTAACATCCGTAGAGGAAAGACATTGTAGTTTTAATAAGGATTATCGATTTGTCCAGATCCACGTGTTCACAGTGTTTAGCGATATAGGGAACATATATTATAGTGACATCCATGGAGGTGTGGCATCGAAATGTTCACACGGGTTATTGATTTGTCTAGATGCATGTGCTCGGACTGCTTAACGGTATAGTGAAAGACCACTTATAATGACATCCGCAGAAGCAAGGCACTCCAGCATTGACACGGGTTATCGATTTATCTATACTTAAAAAATCTAAATATCTTCAATTATCGGTGCTTATAATTTCCCCCGATACCTTTCGCTGATTTCTGTACAGTCGGCACCATTACCTTCTAATGTTTTGAAACGGTGACTCTAGACAAAAAGTGTGAACTTGAGTCATGTCGATTAGGATCTTAGTTGATTGCTATGAGCACCCTCGCTAAAGCTAGTGCATGGTAGAAATTGAAGCCGTTGAAGAGAAGTACTTTATATCTCGCCTAGATGTGAGTAGTAAATATGAGAAACGCCGTGCAGTGGCGCGAGCAAGCAACTCCGTGTTCGGCATATGCCCCCCCCCCCCCCTTTTTTTTTTAAAGGCAAAATTGACATGCATCCGATCACAGCACGAGGCTTCAGAGGTGATGTGCGGAAAACTGGCAGCTATATTAAATTTACTTTTCGATTGGCTTTAGATTCAAAGAATTTGCTGTTAGAGATTTTCGAACACCAGTTTCTGCTCGGATATAACCGATAACAAAAAAAAACGTATTGGAGTCTCGTGGGTTAAAGACCGAAGCGATGAACCGGGTACTGCTTCCAAATGATTATGCTGTGTGCCACGTATGTTGCAGGCACTGGCAGCAGCTCATCGACGGTGCAACGGGCAAGCCACTTCCTGCACGTTAACTTCCGATCATTCAATTAGAATGCCTCACCTTGAGGCAGCCCATGATATTTGTTGCCCCGATTTAGGCAAAGTAATTTGTTTTGTTTCACACATCTCCTCTGTGTTGCAGCTCTTTAAATTGACGTGCGGTGCGTTCTTACAGCGCCTGCTTACTTCTGCGTACAGCAAACTCTACTCGCATACGGCTACGTCATTGTCCTTGTCATGATCTATAGGTTACTCACTTGACTAGGTGTCCACTTGAGAACTCCATAACATGCACGTGACAAATAAGTTAGGTATGCCTTTCTCTCTTTATTTTTCCTTTTCTTTCACCAGACGCACTGCGCGCGAAACATGTTTTACTTCGTTTAGAAATGAGAAAATATTTTCTATTCGATTTCATACTCTTAGGTCGTCTCTCTCGAATGTCAGGTCCGATTCGACGCGGACATTCTGGACATTTGCCTCTTAGAACGGCCTCGAACAGAGGCCGTACTGTAACGCCGAGCTCGGCGGTGCGTTCAGTCGGAGCCGGATGGATGCGGTTCACGCTGCAGTGAATGTATCGCCTCGACGCAGTCTCTTAACCAGCGCAACTACTCCTGTTGGGAAGCATAAGCGGTTTAGATCTGCGGAGCAGGGCCACATTCGGTGTACCTAGAGGTCCCAGGAACTTGGTCCGAAAGCCTCGCTAACCACTTCCTGTAAGCACTTTACGGTGGGCGCAACTTCCCAACTTCCGCATGCTTGGCGGCGCCGCTTTACTCGTGTATTGCTGTACGAATCGCTTCATTCGTTAATAGGCGACGTTTTGCAGAGCTCTGTCTAACTGGGTTCCCTCCGTCCATGCATCCCTGTCTCCCGCACCTTCTTTGCACTCGCGGATTAACCCCAGTGTTCTGTATCCTCAGACTTCCGTACAGGCCAACTGCGTAGAAGGTTTTTCTGAGGAGCTTACGTGCGTCGTGTTGGCAGCCAGCGCACTGCGTTCAAGCGCGGACGAACGCTCCGAAAACAGGCACGCGCCCTCTCAAACACTGTTACGCTAACGCACGCAAACACAGACGCGCATACGCGCAAGCACACACGGACAGACACTCACGCATGAACACGCCCATGCACGCACATACATGTCGGTGGTATAGGCACCACTGAAGGTGCACGTCTGCATTATGGTTAGGAACTTCCTGGTCAGACATACGTGTTTAGAAGACTAGCTCGGTTTCCAGACTAGATGAAATTCCGCAGCGTCGTGGAAGCTAGTAAGCGCGCTTATCCTCTCGTGGCCTGTTATCGCGATTTCTGGACTTACCGAATCTAGGCTCATGAATCAAAACAGGACGCTTGAGCGGAGAAAAGAACCGGATGTTTACGTCTCGTGCAGTCGTCCCGTAAAGAACGCTTCTGTGTGTCGCCATCTCTGACTCGTAAAACAGCGCTTTGCACAGGGTGTTATTGTAACCAGGGCGAACGCTCCAAGAAACTTAATTGTGTGGCTGCATCAATTTAGGTGCATGAATTGAAGTTGCCGTCTCCGGAATACTGACTGCTTTACATGCTGCCATAATATGCGAGCCGCTTCACGTTTCGAGCATGTGTTGGTTCAGTGCGAGAACATGCGATTATGAAGGCATTGCTTTGTGCTAGATGCCTCCTTCAGCTTTGTTTAGACGCGTCTGCAAACCTCACCCGGGGTATCAAATGTCATCAAAGTAATTTTCGGTGCTCGTACCTCGCATACAAGTATCTCTAACTGCAATTAGGAGGTTATTTGTCAAGCAATGAAATACGGGATATAAAATGTCAGGGGGATACATTAGTGCTCAAAAGAAAATATATCGAATATATATGACTTGCACTCAAAGCCAACTCGGACGGGGAACCGGCTTGATATTTCAAGGAGGGAAAATTCTGTACTTTCACTCTTGTCTTTCAAAAAATAAAACAAAAGAGTGGTGGTCGTTTACCATACAGACATCTTTTGAGAAGAGAAACAAATGAAGCTGTAAGCACGCACATAATGAGCATTAGTATGATTCACTGCCATTCCGTATGGCGCACTAACTACAACAAAAATAAAAAAAAAGCGAGAAGTCGTTAAAATCATCTCAACTCACTCCACGCTTTTCTTGACTGCCGTCTGCTCACGGCACATTTTATCGCAGACGGCGCGAACGTGTATACGCGCGAAGTGCCTCCAAACATTGTTTTCCGGTCCATACACCAACGTTGGTTCTACGTCTTCTGAAATGCTCCTCAATTTACGAGAAACTAAGCTCTAGCTCATAACCGCTGTACGCCACAACTTTTCAAACCCGCCCTTCGAGAAAGAAAGAGAAAGGCAAAAAACAAATCACCAAAAATCGACGACTAGAACATAAGGTTTGAAGCTATTTGTCGGCAACACATCAGGGTGTGAAGGTCACCGACGCTGGTTTGAGGAGCATGTTGTAAGGCGCAGTCCCCAAGTTTTCGAGCGTTTCGTGCTTACTCTGCTGCATTTGACTCTTCTCAGGCTGTTTCTTTCACAAAATGGCAGAGCGGCTCCGACAGAAAAAAGAATGAAATGTGCGCCATTACTGGGAATAACAAAAAAAGCTGCTTACGGCACAACAACATTGTCTAGACCGCGATGCCGAAAGACGTAATGAGGACGCCAACGCGTAAAATGAGCCCACGTGCCCGTTGTTCGAAGTCTCGAATCCGAGGACATCAGCGAATTCGAGGATTCTCTCGCGGAGCCATCGTTCCGCGTGACGGTGCCTCAAAGCAGATTTATAATGACGCACTTCCGCTCCAGAATGCGTGGAAGCGATCTGTATTTTCCTCCGGAAGTATGAAGCGGGGAGCCTGGCGGCGACCTCTGGCGGCTGTTTCAAATTTCCCCCTCCATGCTCTCTGTTTATTTATTTATTGATTTCCTGAAGCATCGTCTGCACGACGAGCCACCGTTGCGTATAATGACGCAAGTGAGACGATTTTTGCTCGGCCGTTCCTTAGCAGACGATTTCGGACTTTGCGTTTCCTCTCGAAATCGCTAGCTGACGAAGGTTATGAGTATCTCTGTAGGATTCCTGCGATGATTATAATGCAGACTAGACTATGCTTGCTTGTTTATTAAAATCACGCCCCCTTAGTTCGTTAGTGGAGTGCGCGCACTGGGACATTTAAAGAAGTGGTGCAGTATATATCTTTATTACATTGCTTTCTTTACTTCCTCGTGTGATGCAGTGCCATATTCCGTCATCACTGCTTTGCCGCAAGGTTTTGAGGCATGCCGCGTGGGTGCAATGCTACTTGGAAACATTTGCACAGCGCCGCAGAAGTAATTTTCGCGTATCAGTGCTTTAGAACTGAAAAACTGTTAAAACTCCTGTCGAGAAAGTTACTTTAAAATGGGTAATCACTCACTGTGAGACTTAGTGCCTTGATGTTCTTGCGATAGTGTGTGTTCTTTTTTTTTCGCTCCTCTTTCAAATATAGGTATGATTAATGACCTAGAACAAGAAAGAAGTTGGACTAGTGTTCAACAAATGAGTTGAACGCCAGTGTGGAACTTTTTCTCGTTATCAGAATAGAAGAAAAGTTTAAAATTTTGCTATATTTACACATTATCTCAAGTAAGGAAAGCTCTGACGTGTAACATAATAAAGGGCACGCAAATGAGGACGTCGAAACACGGTGCACAGTTCACGTACACTATTAGCTGCGTCCATCTAACCTCCACGGTGTTAACTTCGCCGGAATATAGCTGACCGGGGGTTAGTGCATCGTGCCCAATAAGCATGCCTGCTGGGGTCATGGGCGTATCTTTATGACGCTCCCACGCTCCCACGGCAACCCTTTGGGTGTCTGCAACCTGCAGGTTTAACTGATGCTACAGCGTCCGAAAGACCGTATCGGAACGAAACGAAAAAAAGAAAAAAAACGTTGTTTGCCGTAATGAAAACCTAACCGAAACGTTAATTTTTATTTTGTTTCGCGGGGAAACCGAAAATATTTAATTTGTTTGCGGTTCAAGGGGAAAGACGGAAATCCGCAACAACCGACGTCAGGCAACGCCGGCATTACAGCGCGTATCCCAGGCAGGGATAGTGCGAGCGATAGCCGGTAGAGCACTCCACTAATCTAAGCCTGTCGCTCGGTGCTCAAGCAGATCGGCGCCGCTGCAAAACCCAAGGCTTCTGCACGGAAGCACTGATCATTTCGTCGTCTGCGCGTATGCAACACTTTGTTACCGGAGTTTTATCATTCGTTATGTTCGCTTAAGTTGGTGTGATCGGAACAACGGTCTCGCATTTCGGCGAGCATACACGATGACGTGCTCCTTCAGAGATCGGGCTGGGTCACTTGACTTGAGGCACTGGGCATGATCCCTGAACTCGTATTTCACTTGTTGGGAAAAATTAATGCTATGTTTTTATCGTTACCTTGCTTGCAAAATTTTTGCACGCAAACAAAAACCGTTATGAGCCGTTACGGATCTTTCTTTTTCTTTCGTTCCGGAACAGAATCAGAACGGAACTTTTCTTCAGTGGGACGAAACCAAAACCATAACGAAAAACATTTCGTTCCGACACCCTGCTCATGTGCGCGCATTTTTGCTCTGGTCTTGTGCGCCAGCAGGGATAAAATGAAAAAGAACGCAGTGCGCTCTTCACTGCATGGTACGAGGGGATAATTTTTCGTACTTGTCATCGTTCCACCCACTTTCATTTCCCTCCTTCTTATAGTTTCCACATGTCAGTTAGATATAAAATACCACTTTTCTTTCTCTAGCTTCACTGTCTGGTTCTTGGTTAGGTTGTGGCTAACCAAAAAAATTAATCCCATCGAACCTCCTAATTTTTCTAAGCCTAAGGTCCTTGAAAGTCACTGTGAACCATTTTGTAGTGTAGTTTTATGTTTCTAAAGCTGTAATTTTATTCGTTTGTGTTTAACTCTGTATTATTAATTGCGAAACTAAATTTATTACATCGTCCTTCAAATTTTTTTTATTTCTTTAAGACAATACAGAACAGTGTATCGGGAAACGTATCTACATGCATTGAACTCAGCCAGTTGGTATGGATTCGCTTCCAAAACACATCGCCAACAAATGATGACATGGATAAGACACCCCCAAAAAGAAAAGAGACGAGCACCCGCATTGTAATTTTTCCCGTCTTCTCTGTGCTGTTGCTTGTTCGCGCCGCGTTTGGGAAATGTCTAATGGCATTGATGCCCGACTGGGCTATGCAGTTCATAAGGCAAAAGCGACAGCACAAGTTTCACTGAGGTATAATAATAATAAGGTAGGTTGAATCTGACGCAAATTTAAAGAAAAAAAGAAATATTAGATTACCTAGAGCGACCATTATTACCACATTGGGAGCATATATATATATATATATATATATATATATATATATATATATATATATATATATATATATATATATATCGCTGGCAAATACACTGAGGACTTCACTTTGCGCAATACTTTATATATAAGTTGGTTAATGCGCTGAATAAATATCTGCAACTGTTTATGCATCAGTGAGTGAAAGATATTTTTTGTTATTGTTTTGGAAGCGGAACGGCCTGTTTTCGCCGAAATTCAGCGCTAGAAGATAACTGTGGCGTCCCATATTTCGAAGAATTTCCCTTATATTAAGGCAGGCATGACGCCTTAACAATTCCTAAAGGTGGCTAGAGAACGCAATGTCATACTTCTTTGCCGACCGAGAGTTTAGCAATCCTCGAATAGAAGCTCTCAAAACACCTTGACGTCACGGCCACCTGGTTCAGAAATGTCAGTCTGCCCGCCGTGGTTGCCTAGTGGCTATGGTGTTGAGCTGCTAAGCACGAGGTCGCGGGATCGAACCCCGGTTACGGCGGCGGCATTTCGATGGGGGCGCAATGCGAAAACATCCGTGTAGTTAGATGTAGGTGCACGTTAAAGAACCCCAGGTGGTCCAAATTTCCCGAGTCAATTCGATCGTAGTTTTGGCACGAAAACCCCCATAATTTAATTGATTTTAAATATTGGTGCGGTGTCACCACCATCCGTGTATTGTTATTGCATCTTTTCTAGCTTACCAAATCTCCTCTAGGCTAAGGGTTTGTTTACTCATAAATAATAAATAGCTTTTTTCTAAATAAACAAATAATTAGCCGCAGCCAGATGTTGCCTCAACTCCTGACGTGACAACAGTGGGTACGGAAATCTCACGTCATTTACTCTTAGCTGTTTCGCAGACCTACAACGTCTTCACTGCGTGAAGCTCGCGTATTCGACATCGCACAGGTACAATCTGCCTGTCTACCATAACTTCATTTTCTGATGTTTTTGGACCGATTACGTAAAGTGCTTCCTAATCAAACTTGCCTTAACTATCAGGCTGTGGCTGCAGCCACAGGTGTCTGGGCGAGAAAGTGCCAGGGGCCGAATTCACAAACCTTTTGCTTTGCAAGCGCTGTATATGCCGTTGAGCGTGGCACATTCCGCTAATGGTATGTCCAACATCACGGCTGGCTATCGTCACTTCTTGCGGAGAGCTTTAGGTTAAAGGAATGGCATTGATGAATCCGGGCCCAGAACCTGCCTGCACAGAGAGAAATGCTTGACATTCTAAAGACTTCCTCTCGACCGTTCTGTCCCTCAAACAACTTTCTTTACGCGTTATCTAATTCCAGTCTAAACTTTTGCAAACGTAGGCCCACACATACACACGCACCTACGCACACGCCCGCACGCGCACACATCATACTTATACACACGCCCAAATACGTATGTCGCGCACACGTGCAGACATCTGGCCGTTGCTTGCTGAAGCGAAACAGAAATCCGATGCCACCTCCAGCGTCTCAGGGAATAATGTCGTGACCTGCTCTCCACCCTGCTATCAGCGGCGCCCATATCCCGCGCAAGAAAACAGAAGGCGCTCCTCTCCGGCCAGACGTGAGTGGTACAGCAGGGCACATATCCGTGTGTATGTGTGCGACGGGCTGTAAGTACAGTGGTCCATCTTTGCCATCCCTTTATCCCGACCCGCTCTTCCCTCTTTTCCCCGTCTGCAACGCAGGCCGACGAGATTCCGTTCCAGTTAATCTACCCGCGTGTTCCTTGGTCGGCTCTCGTTACGTACTTTGGTTTTTTTCGACGTCTTTCTGTTTGGCTTCTTTTTATTTTCTCGGCTCCGTTTCCATATTTACTCGCGCGGCGACCCGACTCACCTCTCCCTCCCCCCCTTTCTGCCTGCCATGCAGTTGTAGCCCGCGATGTTCGCCGACGTCCGATGCGACGCCGCGCAATCTCGATACGCGATGACCCACTCCCCCTCGTGCGGGAGCATGTAGAGGGCGTTGTCTTCGTAACGCCGACAGCCTGGTTAACCCGTGACGTATTGGATCTCGGATTCCAGTTGACGTCGCCTTTTCGCTCGCTCTCTCTCTCTTTTCTTTTATCTTGCGATGTTGCTGGTCTCGTCATGTAGAGCTGCACTGCACGAGGTGAAGCTGTGAAGGTCTTGAAGGAGCGATTGCGTTATCTTCTGGTCGCTAAAAGGCTGGGCTGGGCGTAAGCTTTTGATTTTCGCGCGGTTCTGGCTAGGCCTAACGCGGCCGATGCGGGGATGTGGTGGCGGAAAAAGCAAGTCAAGCTTAGTAGAAGACCGTGCTGACTCTGAAGAGATGAATTGTATTTATTGCCTGTGTTATTGACGTTATGGGTGTGCGTGCGTGCATGTGTGTGCGTGTGCGCGCTTGTGGGTGTGGGTGTCTGTTTGATATAAATGTAAAACGGGAGGGAGAATGCGCGGTTCTTTCAGAAAAATAGTAATGCTGCATCTTTACTCCGATTGGTCCGTCAATTGACGGATGCTGCTTGTTCTGCTGGTAAGTCTGCATAAAAGCTCTGGTGTCTGTAATACCAGTGTGACATACTATCGTTTGTGGCTGTCTGCCTGGAACAGTCGAACTAGGCTTCCCAATCGATAGTGGATGACCCACATTAAACTCTATACTTCGTACTGAATAGGCTTAGTGAAACAAACGAAAGAAGGCGACACCTTCTTGATTTATTTCTTTATCATCTCGCTAAAGCCAACACGCCTTCTGTTTATTCGACGATAAGTATGACGGCGCTCTCGATATCTTGTTCTTTGTTCGCACCAAATTGCTATTTCCACATACGTATACTACAACCGCAATAGCCGAAACGAATTCTGACACCAACGCAGTCTCTATTAGTGTTGGCACAACAGCGCCGAAACAATGTAAGTCGTCGTCTGAATGAGCGAAAGAAGCAAACGTAGTGGAGCTGCGGTCACTTGCAATTACATGCCCAGCGTGCGCTGACCTTGGTAATGTGGCCATTCTTGTTAGATCGCGTTGCCATCTTTTATTTCGGTCTGCGAACGACATTAATTTTCTTGCTAAAATGTCGCAACAACCGACGAAACAAGGACTTACGAAACAGTACAACAGAAAGTAAGAAAAAGAAATACTTTCGAGCCAATAAAGCTCTTAGAAAAGTCGCTAGAAGATTTGTCGCTAGCATCTACGGGTAGTCGCAGGTGTCTTGTTGCAGCCAGTAAGGTAATTATGGAAATATTACATCGAATTATCTGAAATTCGTTATTTCAGCTTGAAGCGACTTTGTGACTTTGTGGGTCGACCATATTCATCAAGATACAGGTGGTGTCCAAATCCACGCACAAGCGAAGGTTACCCTCTCAATTGCGAAAACAGATCTCACAGGCTATACTCCTGCCGACTGCCTGGGACTGAAGTGATCGCGCAGCCGCAAAAACGTCATAGCAGCTATATTTCTTACACCGACTATAGCATTATCTGTGCAAAAATTGGCAGTGATTTATTATGTGCACGGACGCTGTATTATTCTAGTGCTCATGGGACTATGTGTTTGCTCAAACATTTCTAAAAACAAGTCAAGCGTGGTAAGCAACGCCGCGAGAACTTCTGACGCCACCAGCACAAGCACCGAGGTCAGACTAATTCGTGTACTACTCATGATTGTTAGGTATGGGTGGTATCCAAATCTATGATGATAACTTATTGGCATCTCCTTTGAAACTGGGCGGTGACAGATATTCACCTATACAGCTTGAGCTACTCAGGTAGGCAACAGATTTGAGTGCCCGACTATATACATCCTACACCTAAGTTTTCTCTCACTCTCTTTCACTCCCCATTCCCCTCCCCACGTGTAGGGTAGCAAACTGGACTCAGTCTGGTTAACCTCCCTGCCTTTCCTTCTTCCCTTCTCTGTCTCTTTCTCTCTCAGGTATGCTACACATGCTTATTATTCTGGCATTCTTGTATACATCCCTTTAATATTTTGTCTCGTTCTCCAAACTTATATATCTGCCTTGTACTTCTACCTATTACTGTAACGGATCCGGCCAAGTCATTCTTTTCCCGGCTTTCTTTCCACCAATACTCGAAACGACTCTTGGTTATCTCTACTGCTGACTGCTTGATGCTTCCATCCACTTTAAATCCAGGCGCTTCTGGAAGGTGTACGTTACCCACGGATCTCTTAGCAATCTACGCTGCTGCGATGGCGCCTTCTGGATTAAAAACGCGGATCTTAAAGGTTATGCTTAAAGGTTATGCTGAAAGGTTATGCTTAAAGGTTATGCTTAAAGGTTATGCTTAAAGGTTATGCTTAAATGTCATGCTTAAAGGTCATGCTTAAAGGTCATGCTTAAAGGTTAAAGGCTTGTCGCATGCAGTGGTGGTGATCGCGCGAGCCGGAAATACGTCGTAAACATTTGGTTTTGGACACCGCCAGTACGTTCTGGAGGTCCAAAAGGGGTGCCGAGATTTGCACGCGCACATACGAGAATCCGTGACGCGTCATGGCGGGTGGTAAAGCGCGGCTGGTTTTCGAAAATCAACTGTTCTTGTTGGAAGTTAGTCGCGCGTGTGCGTGTGCATTTCAAGTCGCGTGTTCGCGCACGGGCTCCGAGATCGTGCGGCCGCCGCAAGATCTCGGAAGCCACGATCCCTGTTCCTGCTTACCCTTAATGTGCTCGGCGATGTGACACCAACAAGCGCAAATTGCAACTCTAGTCTGTCCATGTCGTTCCCATGGTAGCCGAACGATCCCATGTGCCATAGTTCTAGCTATAATAATTTTAGTAGGGATAGTATCTTTCAAGCGGTCATTTTTACCTAGGGATTTATTTATTTGTTTGTTTGTGTGTTTGCTTGCCTGTTTGTTTGTTTGTTTGTTTGTTTGTTTGTTTCAAGCCCACGTCGGCATTGGCCGCCTCTGCAGTGGTGCTTGTGCCAGTTTGAAGGAGCAGCAAGGAGGGAGCAAATAAACACACGCAAACAAAAAAAAGTAAGAAGAAAACGCCAGAAGCTCTCGAAGGCAGGGGTCAAGTTTCTGGCGCCCGGAGAGCGCTGTAGCGCGTCGCTAAGCGGTTTTAGCAAGTGAGTGGGCGTGCAAGAAGAACTAAGGGGTAGATGGGGAAGAGTGCAGGGTTAGGGGGGGGGGGGTGAGGTGGAGGGGCGACGGGCGGCAGTTTGCGCGTTCTAATCAACGAGTCCTGAGGGCGAGTGAAACTCTGCGGCGGCTAACGACGCAATCAATAACACTGACGGAGACCCGCTGCGGTGCGCTGTCTGGCGTCTCGCTAAACGAGAAAATGCGAGAGTAAAGGCGTCACTAAGGTGGGCGAAGAAGCCGCAGAAGGTTTACAGTGCGTGTGCTTTTTATTATTGATTTTTTTTCTGATCGTCTCCCACAAACCTCCTGGGCAACGAAAGACGATTAAATAAAAAGCTTATAACCCTTCATCGTCCAATAACTGCAGCAATATCTCTGCAAACTCATTGTACCTCGCCCAGAGGGCTTGGTTTGCAAGTACGTCGGACTTCAGTCCAGCAATAAGACTGAAAGGCGGGCCAGTTGGTATGACTTAACGAGGACACTGAACGAAGACAACAAAAAAAGAAAAGGATAGACACAAAAACCAGCGCAGTTGAAGAGTGCGCGAAGAGTTGTGAGCGCAAAGCTTTCCCCAATTCCGTCCAGCTTTTTCTTAAAGGACAGTCCGAGATCCAGGGCACATCCAAAGCAGAGTGTCGAATATGGGACGTTTCCATAAAAGCCGAGCTGCAGGGGCATGTTCCCTGGTTGTCTTTTGACGATTCTCAAGCCCAGGTTCCTTCTTTCCTTCCCTCCTCTCTTTCCCTGTCATTTTTGTTTTCCCCTTTCCCATTCCCCCGGTGTAGGGTAGCCAACCGGACGTTATTCTGGTTAACCTCCCTGCCTTCTGCTTTTCTCGTTCCTCCACCTGAAGCCCAGGTAACGAATGGAAAAGCCCGGAGACCGAAGGCTCCGAAGTGATGCTTCCTGCGCCCGGGTAAGGTTTCCGGGAAAGAAGCAGACGCGCACGGGGGATCAGTACCGCGTCTCGGGCTACGTTTCAGTGCTTGCTTCAGAGTGCGGGGATCCAACAGAAGGATACAGGTGTCTCTGATGACTGATTACTGATGGTCTGTGATTTGCATGAAACGACTCCGACCATGTCCCAGTACCCACTGCACCTCAATACTGAGATGTGAGGAAGGATCTGAGGAGTCTGCGGATTTCTTAACAGATTTATAGCGAGTTCTTTTTTTTTCGTTTTTTGGACCTAGCTTTCATCCCTTCCCAAGTCTCAGTGCCCACTAATGCTAGTTGTTTCTTTAAGTCAATAGAATTTTCAAAAATCGCCTACGGGAAAGCACGCGAATCTCGTCGTTTAGCTGGATCACTTAAAGAGGCGCACATTACATGCTCAAGAAATCAAAATTCGCATTTACTTGCGGACCATTAGGGTTACAGAATGGGTGCCAAGAGGAGGGAAGCGCAGTCGAAGACGGCAAATGACAGGGTGGGGCGATGAAATTAAGAAATTCGTTGGCGCTAGTTGGAATTGGTTGGCGCAGGACAAGGGCAATTGGAGATCGCAGGGAGGAGCCTTCGTCCTGCAGTGGACATAATATAGGGTGATGATAATGATGATTCACCATAACTACAGTAATAAGGTTTAACTAATTACTTTAGCGCACATGTTACAGTTTATGAATTGAAGCCAGTGATTTCGCAATGCACATCCATTTGTAACGAGTGTTCAAACTAACACCAGTTTTGACATAAGGGATAACAAGCTTCTGGTTGAAATATGGGCTGCTGTCCCACCTATATTTTTAATAGACTCGCATCTTATGCAGAGAAAGCCAAAAATATCTGAAACATGATTGCACCTTGTAGCACACTTTGGGAACGCAAATATAGCATCTGCCTTAATTCTTAAAATTCTTTCCAAAGCCGTATGACTTATGATCTCACCATCTACAATAGGTTAATCGATATGTGACCTAAAGTGATTAGCCTAAAGTTATTAGCGACTTCTTTACTTATTCGTTTGTTTTTTTTTCTCGTGCAAATAATCCCGGCCTAGCAGAATAATTTATCTCGAAAAGAATTGTGTTAAATACCGTGGCCGAGTTTTAGAAATTCTGTTTCCGATTCAAAGAAGTACCTGATAAATTAGTCTTTCTTCATCTTACCTCAATCACAAAAGCTGATGATGGTGTTGAAGATAGTGATGGTTTATTGGCATCCCCTTCGAAATGTGGCCTAGGCAAATAGCCACCTTGCTTGCTTGAGCTAATCAAGCCATCTATACATGTTTATCTGTCTAGTATTTTGTCTCTATCTGCTTAATCTTTTCACTCTTCCTTAAAACGTCTATATCTATCTTGCGTTGCTATACCTATTCCTGTAACGGATCCTGTCATACGAATATTTTCCCTGCTTTGTTTCCAACAACTGGCACTCCATTAGTCGTGCTGGCAATACTGTTCAAATCAACAAAGATGGCTACGACATCCAAGTTCACGGTGGCTCTTTCGCTTGGTGCTACGCTCACGTTTCTCGCTTGTGGCGTCGAATCGAGGTGTTTCGTCCAAGCCGAAAGGGTCGTTGCTGCCGACTACCTTATTTATATCGATCTCAAGGATTTCAGCGACAGAACGTCAGAAATAGGTACGCTGCGCGTGCAAACGTCCGGCCCGCTCAGCGAGCCACATAAGATGCTTTTTAGACAAAGAGTCTTTTAAGAGAGCCGGAAGTTTATAAGTCGCAGTTTCGCCAGAACGGCGAAGCATCGATTGCTATAGCGCATTAGTGGACAGCTATATACAAGAACGCATATTAGTTTTATCGGCCGTATTAACTTGTAAGCATAGGCGCACTAGCTGAATTGACAACCATGGTATCGCGCGCGCACAAGCATACATGAACACATGTCACTCGATGATCGCGGAAGCTCGCTGTCAAAATGCCTGAGTCAGGAAGCCCGGCAGCAGCAGCGAGCGAATTGACCTTCGTGCTGTGTCTCGCATGAACGCGAACTAAGCCGCGAAAACAGCGCACGCACAAGCATACATGGACACATCTCACTCGATGACCGCGGAAACTCGCTGGGAAAACGCTGGAGTCAGGAAGCCCGGAAGCAGCAGTGAGCGAATTGACCTTCGTGCTGTGTCTCGCATCATCGCGAACTAAGCCGCGAAAACATAACGCGTGGCGGTCTCTGTCTCCGCATACGGCTTTCAAGATACAGCGGCTCGGGCGGGCGCTCCTAACCTAACCTCGCCTAAGCATGCAGCTGCGCGCTTAGGAATCTTCGCTTCGGCTTTCTTCCAGTTGAAATTTCGCAGCAACAGCTCCTTCTCCATCTGGTTCTCGTTCATTCTATTTTTTCTCTCAAAAACGACCTCTTCATTGCCTTGAAATGATTTAGCTGTTATTTTTCCGATGTAATTCAATGCCGCCTCCCCTCCAGTTTGTTTCCATCTTCATCTAGAATACATTGTATTGTTCCAGACTTCCTGCCTAATAAGGTTATGTGGTTCCAAAATACTCTAGGTGCGGCCTTGCTTTTCTCGCGTATTTCTGACAACCAACGTTCACTTTCGCCTTTTCTCTTTGTTTGAACCAGTGTTTGGTGGAGTAGCAGAACCCATCACTTCAAATACCGATAATAAAGTTTTGTAACTGACATAACCATGTCTTCTTTCTCCCACTATATCTCCCGTTTTCTGTCGACATCAACCTGCGGCAACTGCCCCTATTTGCCTGCCTATACTATGTCATTCTCTTTCTGTCGTTCGTCGATCCCTTCCTTTATCTCCCTGTTCCACCAGCTCTTCGGTTTCCTTTTTCCCTTTCCAACAAACAAGTTGCTTCTCTCTCCTTATTTCGCGTGATTACACTTAGAAGCTCACTATATGCCCACACCTTCCTTGTCCATTTGCCAAGTTCTTTCTCGACTCTTGTGATTATATTTATTATTTGTTCGGCATTGAAATTTGGACTTGCCTTCTTTTCTCCTTGCTCTCTTTCCCAACTACATATCCCATTTTCATAATGATGTATTTATGATCACTCCTTATGCTGCTAGACCACTCCCCGTCAATGACCCTTTCTCTCAACTTATCATAAATTTCTTCTTCTCATCAGACAGTAATGAATGGTTGAATGCCTATTTTAGACTTCCCTCGGGATCTGGCCATCGCACTTAGGCCCCGAGGTTATGTTGCTCACGGAGATCGACCATTAACTTCCCCGTTGTCGGTATCGGCGCTAACCATCCAGATCCTGTATGTGGGGCATTCACGTAACCTAACATGATTAATTTCGGCATCGTTCCCCAAACCCTTAATATCATCACTTCCGCATTCCACCAACTCTCGACCAGTAACATTCCACTAACGCACGCTTTCGCGCTGGGACGACGCCCTCTGCTGAGAACGACCGTACGGCTGCAACGTACGTGCAGGCGCACACGAATTGATGGCGCGGCCATAATTCTTTGCTAACGAGCCTGCGGTCAGCTCTCCGATGACCGCTGATGACGCCCTGGCTGTGGTCGTCCGAGTCGAGATAGGGCGCAGCCGCATTTACTTCTTTCTACCTTTGCAGCCAGGCGTCGTGCTTGACCGCTGGATTACTCTTTATGGCCGCTTTCTTTTAGCTCTGTGGAGCGGTTCTCTGCCTACGTGTGTGGATGTGCAGTCAGACCTTGATTTATCGGAAGCCCGCTTTTACAAATTGTAAGCCATGGCGAAGTGCTCTCGATTTCCCCGACACACGTTCGTTGAGCCATACGCGTTGAAAAACCTCGGAACAACGAAGCGAACGCATCGTCTTACCAGATTTAACGAAGTTGAGAGATGAAAGCCAGTGGTGTGTGGGAGTGGGACGGGTATACGGGTGAGAGGAGTGGGAGAGGGGAGGTATGCGGTAATAAAGCGAGTATGCCGGCTTTTAGTTCATATAACGAACGCCACTGAATTATTATGAAGGTTCGGCGCTAGCAAAAAGTAACATAAGTGGCACCCGAAGGGCTGGCTGTCTTAGATTAGTGCGAAAAGTGCATACGATGGGAAATGTCACGTGTTCCTCATTGGCTCTTGAATAAATGTATGACGGCCCAGACATTTATTTTGCCATCTGCTCGCACAGCGTGGGACAATCCAGCGGTGGTCCTCTGCCTTCGACATTCGCGGCATGGTTCCAAGCCCCACCTGCTTTCGAGGAAAAGCCATTTCGCAGTCTAGTCGAGCCACGAAACCCGCGAAAAGAGAAAAAGAAGGGGGCGATCGATGGCGTTTCTTTGACTTGCTGGATCGGTTTGTTCATTCGTTCATTGAATGAACGAACTAGCGGACGAACGAAAAAGCGTGTGTAACGGCGAGCGGACGGATGGTGTGACGGATGGGCGAGGAAGGTCTGACGGATGGGCGAATGAATGAACCAAGGAAGGGAGAAGCACGCGAACGGACGGGATGCGAGCACACAGTTTTGTCTCGTTCACTCCGCGCAGCCGCTGCAGCCACATTTCGCTGTAGGCGAAATGCAAAAAAAAAACGCTAATCTATTTATAGATTTAGGTGCGCGTAAAACAACCCCGGATGTTCACAATCATTCCGGAACCCTGCACCTCCACCTCTCTCATGACTCACTGTACACTTTCGGGTAGGTTAATCCTTACCACATGTTGTTTTTGTTATCTCTGTCTGCCCAAGTTTAAACATGCGAAAACATGCCTTCTGCTGCTGTTCTTTTCAATTTGAAGCCCACATACGAACCGCGTATTCGCTCCTAGCATCGACGCTCGAAGTTGATTGGGCACAGTTCAGTATACGAGGTGCCGAAAATCCGCGTACGTCGTCGACTTCTGATGATTCTCCTTCCGAGGTAGTAAAGAGAGGTGGCGTCGTGGGATCGAATCCCGGCCGCGGCGACCGCATTTCGACGGGGCCGAAATGCAAAGACGCCAGTGTCCGGTGCATTGGGGGCACGTTAAAGATGCCCCGGCGGCCAAAATTAATCCGGATTCCCCCACTACGGCGTGCCTCATAATCAAATCATGGTTTTGGCACGTCGAACGCCAGAATTCATTCATTCAGCATCGTGTATAACAAGTTTCATGTTGGAGAATCGAACTCTATATGAGTAGTAGGTTATCGCAGGGTGAAGCAAGACTTGCTGGAAGTGCAGGCTGTGGAATCTGCTTCATCCGGCCGTTTTCCGTGGGGACACCATAGAAACGGCGGCGTGGATTTCGAAACTCTGTTTCCTCGTGGCTTCCCCGACAATATTTCTTTTTCGGGGCTCCCATATATGTTTCTTTCAAGCACCACTATGGTCGTCGTCGCCGTTTATTATTCTGGCTGGGAAGCGCCCGCAAGCTATAGGACACATTGAGAAAACGCTGTTCCTAGGAATGCTGGAGAGAGCACGCTCAGATTACAGCCTTCCTCTCCCCCTCCCTCCCCCTCATCCCCCTTGCCCCGCTCGCTGTTCAGGCCATACACGTCTGAGGCCAGCTATAGTGGCCCCCCTGCGCTTAGGGCTTCTCCGCATGGCGCGAGCTTGCCGCTCCCACGCCGGTAGTTTTCTTTAATGCCCCTCGAGGACCGTTAGGAGGGACGTTGTCCCAAGTTGACGTCATCCGTGACGTCACTCGTGGAGGAAAAAAACGCGGGGGCGGAGGTGGCCGTTGAAGCGCTGGTGGTTTCCTGGAGAAGAGGGCGAGTGACTGGCTCGCAGCCGCTCCCTGAAAATGGAAAAACACTTGTTTTCCCTTGTGTATGCTGATATGGAATTGGGGTTTATCAGCGAATAGGAAAGACTTGATTTGGGAAATGACTTTCTATCAACGAGCGTAGCCGTAATCATCAGAGTGAGCCTAATGAGGCCCGCGGCAATGTTAGGAGGCGGTCTGTGTTTATAGAGGCAAACGTTCGGCCTTTTTAATATGAAGTTATCAAGCTTATGTTGCAAGACATTAACAAATGCGGACACGTACACGCATAGAGGAACAGGACGACAGCTCGTCCTCTCCCTACAGACTGCGTCCGCAGAACTTGCGTGATTTACAATTTTGCAGAAAATGTCTACGCGCAGCATATTCAGTGTACGCTCAATTGAGAGAACAAAACAAGCCATTTTCTTCCCCTTGTCCAGAGCTACCGCGTGTTATTGTAATGGGGGATATGGGGCTAGGTAGGTGGTAAAAAATGGCGTAAGATGCTGTGGATTGTGCGATATATTCAAGAGGACCGGCCTGTGGACGATAGGTATGATTTACAGACAGATATTTCGTAGCAAGGGGGATTAGAGATGGCTTGGAGAGGCTGCCTTTTTCCCTTGAGTGGACATATATTAGGATGACGATGATGATGATGGTCATGATGATGATCTTTCTACAGTCTGTAGTCTACGCTGTTCAGCATAATTGACAAAATTAAATAACAATGAGCGAGTTTGATGGTCATTTGTGATTATGGTGATGTGGTCGTCGTTTTGTTTTACATACTACGATACTCGACAGAAACTGTCTGCTGACTGTGCAAAGGCTTGCTATAGACGACGGTGTTATAGACGACGACTTTGTATAAAAGAGCTGAACAAATGTCCCGGACACATTAAATGATAATGATCATGACTTCGCAACCTATAGACTATAATGTATTTACCGCATACAAACTATTTACTGATCGCCAACGGACATTATAGGCGGTAGTCTTCAGGCATTATTTATGGATGATCAATCTAAACTTCAGCACGATACTTGGCGATCGTGCAGGCCGGTAACAGTTACTATGCTGCACATTACCCAATTCTTCTTTGGCTCAAAACATGAATCCCCACGGCAGCGCTTTCTCCACCACCTTACCAACGGAGTAGTATCCTGGTGCATTCCATTAGCGCAGCGTTCAAGAGCCACACCAGCCAGACTCTGGACTGAGAGACTTGCCGGCTGCCTCATTATATGCTAAAGAAACTGTTTGACTCTCTCTCTTCGCCGCACAGTTCACTTTCCGTCTCGCTTACGGGGTCCTCAGCGGTAGAACTTCAAGTTCAGCGCATTTTCCATTACCCGGCGTTGTCCGCTTCCGTGATTCGACAACCCTGTACAGCCTCAACGGCTGACATAACAATGACGTATAGACCACCATATCATTTTTTGTTGCTTTCTTTCTTTCTGTCTGTTTTTCTGGATGCTCCAGTGCCTCAACAGAGCTGGAAGACAAAGACAGGCACATTCAAAGCCAAGACGTCGTCTCGTAATTGAGCAGGTAGTGAAACTACCGGAAGACAGAAAAAAAAGATAACGTAAATGACAGACACAGCCTTATAGCTGTGTCCGTATATATGTCGAGGAAAAGGTCCTGGGACACTGGCCCAAACCGTCAGCACGGAAGGCTTTGAAAGCGTTGTTGCGCTTCTTGCAGAGGACTGGTCCTAGAGGCAGACTTTATTAAGCAGTGCCGCATTCTCCTTTCTTTTTTTCTCTTTTATTCTTGCGCGTCCCTTTTTTGTAGCGTATCTTTTCTATCATCTTTTATTCCCGTTGCCCTTTTTCCCCAGCACTGGGTAGCCAGCCGGTCTGAGAAATGGCTAACCTCCCTGTGTTTCCGTCTATTCCTCCTCCTTCTCCTCCTCCTCAGTGTTTATAGCGGTGCCGTATATCTACGTCGTGCGGAATGGGAGTGGTTCACTGGCTTTAATCTTGCAAAATATATACGTCCTTGCGCGTGCAGTGGATTGCATCTCAAATAGCTCCGCAGTTGCTTAGAAACGGGAGTGCTGGATCACCGTGAAGTATTTGTCTCTGTGGGGTAACTACTCTCACTTTTTTTTTGGGGGGGGGGGCCATATTCGAGTTCGCTTAGTTTCTTTTTCATGTATTTCTTCACTTCGTTCATGTATTTGTTTGGTTCACGCCAACTTGCCGCAGCTCGGCGAAATGTCTCGCATTTCCGGACACGCGCTATGAGAGCGAGTGTGCGGAGAAATTTCGTGCACTTTTCTTGAGAGCAGATCAATTTCATTACACACACACACACACACACACACACACACACACACACACACACACACACACACACACACACACACACACACACACACACACACACACACACACACGCACACACACACACGCACACACACACACACACACACACACATATATATATATATATATATATATATATATATATATATATATATATATATATATTTATATGTATATATATATAATCATTGTCTGATCAATTGATTCATTAAGGGAAAAAGACATCCACGCAATTGTATCAATTGCGACAAAGGAAACCCATACTGGTTCTTCGAAAGAGAAGCCTCGCAGTTGAAGAAAAATTCGTCCTGGTCCGGAACCTTTCATTAATGACTTCTCTCCACCTTGTGGGTTTCCATAAAACTATTACGTCAACTGATTCATTCGTTCGTTGAATTTAACGTCCCATTTCATTACTGGTGCCGTGAGAGACGCCATGGCGCCGGGCTATAAATTATTTTTGACCGTGCGCCTGGAGCTCTTTAAAGGTACACCTGCATTTAAGTACACGAGGGTGTTTGCGTTTCACGCCCGTTGAAGTACGGTGGTGCCGCAGCAGGGAGTCGAACTTGCGTCTTCGCGCTAGGCTGCAGAAATCTAATTTTCCGTAATCACCTCTTCGTATTACATTGCGGATACTCGGAACTCTGAGGACCACGTCGGTAATTAATTGTGAGGGGTCCACGGGACATCGGTGGCTACATTTGTCCGTGAATACTGCCGTCGTCGCTAACTTGGTAGATGGCGCTATCCATAGCGCGGATCCGTATTTGTTTCCATTTATACAAGCTGTCTTTAGGGTGTAAGACGTCTTGCGCGGGAACCCCGTCGCCCTCCGCGTCGCAAGTTTGCGTACTCGCCACTATTTATTTTTCTCCCTGCAAAAGCGACAAACAATGCTATCAGAGGCATACAAAAACAAAAGAAAAGGGCGTTATTGTTATTTTCGCTGTCCGCGAAACCTGCAAAGCTTCCTGCACTTGAGCCGGTGGGCCCCGAGATTTCCGCTGTTTTCACACTTTTCATTATCAAAGAAAAACAGAAGCAAAAGCAGCGACGGGGACACTTGCCCATAGATCAGCAGGCCTGAACCGCACGTCTTATCTATCCAGCGCTCCGACCTCCGTCATCGCCACTTACCCCACCTGGCGTGAGATATGGAAACAACGCGAAGACACCAACGACTGGCCCGTTTATCTGTCTGCGTCTACTATTCACTCCCCTCCTCTCTCTCTTTCTTACTTTCTCTCTCTCCTGTACCCTCGCTTGTAACGTTCCACTTCTGCAAGTTTTACTGCCCTTTCCCATCGCCGCTAGAGGGCACTACCTTCCAATAACTTTCTTTTTTACGTCTTTCCGCGATCTTCCTCTCCGTTGTGGACAATCCATCAACACTTAGCGGGCCCCGCTGCTCTCGCATGCGTTCGCTCGAGATCCGTTCGGAGAACGTGCGGGCGGCTTCGTTTTATTTCGCGCACGAGCGACCGCGATGCAAGCGCCACTCGGCGGCGCCCGAGAGAACTGCGCTCCGCCTTCGCAAGTTCGGTGCAGCGCAGACAAGCGCTACGCACTTCTTAATTACCCTAACCAACCTAACGACTCGTCAAAGTTCGCGTATACTCGTATTTTCTGCACCCTTCCCCCGCTGGAAAAATTCTGTATACCCCGTGCAAGATCCGAGATGTTCCACGAAGTAAAACGTCCGTGGAACGATATTAAAAGTGCACCAACTCGCTTTAGTTGACGCACGGGCTCAATGGGATAAAAGTTCACCGCGACATCGAAATCACGCAGCTGTAACATTTATACAAAATTTGCTACGAAGAGTCACGTCGCGTGAGCACCCGTAAGTGGTTTCGTGATAAGGGTGTAACCAGTGTGAACGGGAAAAAAAGCTGGAAAAAAAAGTTAACGTTCATGCTTTCTAATTGAGCGATAACGTGCGAAGGGTACCAGTTGGAAACAGACTGGAAAACCTTCGCAAATATAGTTTGTTCCGGTGCTCGGGATCGTGACTACGTTAACTGTGTCCGCACAGTTTTGCGCCACCAGGTGCAGTTAAAGAAATGCTAGCGCCAGATTTGTGTGCCCAAGTTTACATCTACCGGTTCTCATATATCTTGAGAACCGGTAGTTAGGTTCTTTCGCCCGTTTTCTTGGTTCGTTCGCCTATTCGTACGCGAAATATTGGAAAGTATGTGGTAGGCTAGCGCCTCCACAAACTATACATTGTCAAATGATGAAAATCTTTGGCCACATTTGGCCCTTGCGCCAATAAACACTACATATCATCATCATCATCATGATCATCATCATCAAATGATGAAACGAGAACAGGGTGAGGTTTTTGAAATGGATATTGGCTATAAGGCAGTTTTTTATATGACCGGGGACAGTCAATAAAATAAAACGCTGCAACCCAACTGCACATTCTGAATTTACTGTGCCTAAACTCAAGTGAACCCCAACAAATTGATTGGGGCAAGTTGGTTCGCGTTGAATACTGCACATTCTGAATTTACTGTGCCTAAACTCAAGTGAACCCCAACAAATTGATTGGGGCAAGTTGGTTCGCGTTGAATATACCTCGACGCATCGCGAAGGGATGAGGAGACGAACATGTCCAACCTTGGCGGTTTTCTTGGTTCGTGCCCTTGTACCTTCGTGCTGGTTCAAATTGTATTCAATAAATAAAATCGTGAACGATAAAATTTTAACGTCAGTAAATTTCATTCGCCTCGTAGATTAAACAATAAGGAAACGCAGCCGTTCGATAACCTATTTTATCCCGTATGATTAAAGCGACCACAGGATTAACTGCCATGATAGTCTACACGCAACCAGTCATCCCGCCTCCTGATTTTTGCGCGTCCTTTCAATGAAGTAGGACTTTCAGGAATTCCCACTTATTGGATTATAAGTACTTTGCTACAATGCAACCAGTCAGCGGTGGTTAACGCGAAGTTGCCTAACTCGGCCGTTTACTGCCGCAAGTTCACCGATGGCACTGAAAAGAAAAAAAAAATATATAATGAGTGTTCGCACTCTTCATTTCGTTCAACATGCACTCTTAAATAATTTACCCTGTTAAATGTGAATAAGGCGTTAGAATATATTACAGTGTAGGTTCCGTCGGGTGGAATATATTTCCATGTATGTTCCACTTACGTATGAAACATGCGAGGAAAGAAATTGAGATTGTCAAATAGTAGCGGAAGCTCCACCGAAACAATGTCCTATTCTATGGGGCACAGAAATCACCTGCCTGACGGAATGTGATAAGCGAGACGCCTAAGTTAAGAGTGCATGCAACTACGCCAGCAACAAGTGCTTCCGATCCACCGCACGCTACTTGATCAAAGCGAGCAGCGGGCGTAAAACAAACGAGCTCCGAAAAAGAAAAAAAAAATGGAGGGAGCGGAGAAAGCGCTAGCGGGAACAAAAGATGGCGGCGGCAGCACCTCGAAAAGGGGGCTTTCGTCTGACTGATGTATGCGTACTCGGCTCCATGAGCACGCGCGCGCTCACTGTGCTTCGTTCTCGTCTGTCTCGGCAACAAAAAACCATCATCGAGTGGTTTTGTCGAAAGGGAGACAACCCTGCACCAGCGTCGCGAGCATAATTTCTTTCCCTGTCGCTTTTGTGCCAGTTCCCTAAGCTGCTGCTGCTGCTGCCGCTGTTGCGCACTTGCCAGGCTCTGTCGACACTTTTCTGCCTCAGCAGAAAAGCGACAATGGATGCGAGGGGATATGAAATCTCACTATGGGCTTCCGGGTCCGCGGTTTCGGTTACGGTTGGTAGAATGTTGTTAATTTCGAGGCGGAAGCCCGATTTGCGCACGTTTGAAGTCGTCCGTACGTGCTTGATAGACCAGACGGCACTGAGAGAGAGCAGTAGGTATTAGTTGCCTTACTCAGTTCATCGTTATCATAATCATCATGACCATTATCGTCGTCGTCTGCCTATTTTTATCTTCACTGGCAGGATGAAGGCCTCTCCCATCGATCTCCAATTACCCTGCCTTGCGCTAATCGACGCAATTAGGCTTAGAACGATTATATTTCAATTCCAGCGATTTTTCCAGCTGTGAAATTATTCATTGTTACTAGAGCGGGCTCTCCCATATGAACAGCCGCCTTGTTTTTAAGAGGAACAGCTTTTTTACGAAGCGTGCAACGTCGTCGTGGCCTCTGAGATACGTGAGTGGACGCCACCGCTCTCGGGTTCTACTTGGTGCACGAAACGCCTCATAAAATTGCAGAGCCCGAGTGTCGCGCAAACACTTAGTGGTCAAAGCGTGTCCGGCTCTCAACTGAACACTAATACAGGTTAGTGTTGGTGCTGTGCGAAGCTTTGTTCGTCAACGCTGTGCACACCACTTTCACTAAATAAGCGCAACGTTGTTGCAGATACGTTACACTTATGCAGCAGAACCTGATATTAGCGCTGCAAATATGTTGCTGACGCTGCAGTAGCTGCTTCAAACACACGCTGTACAAGTGTGGAAAGATTTAACGCAACAGGGTAATGCAGGCTTGAACAGCAGACGTCCCTGCCTTTGCGTCACACCAGTTACACCTAAAAATAGTATGGCCTTCACTGAAGCTTCACGCCGTAGCCACGGCAACTAGCTTCAACCCGCGTATTGCCAGACGATCCTCGAATCGAAGCACTTCTCCCACTTTATGTATGTATGTATGTATGTATGTATGTATGTATGTATGTATGTATGTATGTATGTATGTATGTATGTATGTATGTATGTATGTATGTATGTATGTATGTATGTATGTATGTATGTATGTGTGTGTGTGTGTGTGTGTGTGTATGTATGTATGTATGTATGTATGTATGTATGTATGTATGTATGTATGTATGTATGTATGTATGTATGTATGTATGTATGTATGTATGTATGTATGTATGTATGTATGTATGTGTTATGAGCGTCCCCTTTGAAACGGGGCGGTGGCTTGCGCCACCGAGCTCCAGGAAATCGAGCACAGCGCCCTCCCTCGGCTGAAGAAGACGCTGCGCTTCTCAAGAATTGCCGTGGAGCGGCAAGGTCGAGTAGTGTGCACTTCCATTCAGCGCCTCCCACTGCCATCAAGTTTTTGCAGTCGAGCTGGAGCGCGGAGTGTAAGAACGTTTTAGAATACGTGGGAGTCCCCTTCCTTTTTTAGTCTAATGCGTGTATTTTGCTATCTCTGTACCTCATTTGCTGTGCTACTGATTCAGTCACAATGTGCGGTGGTTTTGTTATTGGCACTAAATGAGAATGCAGGTCGCCTTCCCTCCTATAAACTGTGTACAAGAATCATCAAAACAAAAAAAACATCACGTCACAAAAGAAGGAGCAAGAAAAAGAAATTAACTTTTCTAGAGCATTACGGAGTTCACGACGAAGCGAAATAATAAGGGTCATGCCTTTCGCATCGTGCACTGTGCTCCATAATTGTCAATTGTTTTCAGTTTTCTTGTTCCTTCGGAGATTGTACTTGTCTTTTATTGACAATGTTCGCTCTTCGCCAGACAATGTCTTGTCGAGGTTGACTAATCGCATATCATGTGAAAAAGTTCGAACTGAAAGTTTGGCTTTATATGCGATCTTGCGATTCCGAATTCTGATATGAATTTCTGCTCTCAGTGGCACATTTGGACTTTACAAGCATAGTAGCAAAATACAGGAACGTGTCGTTAAACTATGTGGAGTTTTATCAGTGCAGCACATATGAGTAAAAAAGATGAAATTAAACAAAAAAACAATCAAGTGGGATATCGACGACGTTATGCAACCTTGTGAGGGAGTTGGGCCCTAATCGTTTTTGCATTCGTCTGTGCATCCTACGCCGCTGCGTCACACGAACTTCTAGTTTGCTTGCCGAGATTCTGCTTGCTTAATTTTACATTGAAACCCCAAGAAATATAATGACATCAACCTCAGGCTACTGATTTTCCAATTTAATTTTCTTGAAGAGAGCTGCTGACCATCAACAGACTGCATCGAAAAGTTTTATCATTCACCTTACTGTCTACCTAGTTTTGCACGGCCTTAATGGGTCTTTCGAATGACCCGCCTCGTTAACCTCATTGCGTTCTCACATTTCTTAATAACCTAAGAACATCAGCAGGCTTTTCACTTCTATTGAAACAGGCCGACCATTTATATAACGTTATCAGTTGTAACCTCACGAAGATGCTTCAACAGAAGCTTTGGGTAATGTAAGCTTCTCCACCTAATAACGGGTGTTCTTGCATGTACGGCCTTTAACCAAGTCAGCCGGTCTCTCATTAGCATACGTATATATATCAGGAAATGCGTCCTTCCCAGTGCCCCATAACATTAACCAGGTCGCGCTGTTTTTTGCTGAACAGTGTCACGCAAAAGATGCACGTTTCTTTCGAATGATAATCGGCATTCATTGGGAGGACCCACCACAGTTTTTTTCCGTGCCGGTCATTACGCCGCAAGTGACACACTTTTCAATGCCAGATGGAGCACAGCTTCTCACACACGGTGTTCTATTGTCGCAAGGCCGTATGGTATTGCCATGAGAATGTGATGGGTGTGCATCTATTCACATTCCTGCCGGCTGCATCCCTGCGATCCCTGGCAGGCTGGTGTACGCGGCACTAACTCGCCGACCGCATCAGGGCGTGGCATCTGTAACAGAGGAGCTCGCCCCAGAGATGGTTGACGCCTCCGCGAAACGGAACAACCGTGGTCCATGTCGAAATGACCTCAGGGAAGAGTCGTTTCGTTCCCGAGCGTTGTGAAACTTTTCTTTCCGAACCGGACGTGGTTAGTTATCGTTCGCTTCGCGCCTTCGGTGCTCACCCTCTTTGAACCCTCCTTGCCCACCCCCCTCCACCACCACCACCTCCGCTCCCCTTCCATCGCACACCTCCTTCCACATTCCAAACACCCCCAGGCGACGTTCTGTTATGATAATGGTCAGGCGTGTCCGTCGTAGAATTTCAATAACGTTATCAATGTCTGCAATGCGAATTGTTGTTCCCGCCCACCTCCGCCGCAACGAACAAAAAAAAAAGCGAAAAAAAAGAAAGAACAGAAAATGAGCAAGGGAGTTGTCAGTGAGGTAATGAGTTTCCTTTCTTCCATTTCCTCATTTTTTGTTTCTTTATTGTTTTTTCTTACTTACTTCTTTTCTTTTTTCCTAGAATAACCACGGCCGGTTCTTTCAGCAAATCGATTGGGGGCTGCAATTGTCCCCGCATTCCGCTCCTTTTCAGAATAATTCCATTTCTTCGCGCCTTTGTCTCCACCTTAATTGTCTGCCCTCCCAACCGTGCTTCAATGTTTCCTTTGGAACCAGGATCTATCTATCTATCTATCTATCTATCTATCTATCTATCTATCTATCTATCTATCTATCTATCTATCTATCTATCTATCTATCTTTGTCAGTCTCCCCTCGCCCTCAATCTCACTCTCTCTCTTTAATTACTTGAGGCACCGTATCGATCCCAACCGCAGAATCGCGACCGCATACCGCACTGGATCGGCTCCGTTTGCCATTAAGAGATACATGGTGGAGATTAGCGCCGGTCGGTGTCATTACGAAAACCGTAAGAAATAGGAAAAAAAAGACGCTATACGTCGATTTTCCGTTGAAGGCAGCGCGAAAGGCAAGGGTTTTTCACTCAGCGCCCTTTCCACTTGGCCCGGCGAGAATGGCAAGTAAGGGTGCGGAGCGTATTCGTGGCGTCCGCCATTGTCCACCCTGGTCCACCAGACAGTGAACTACTTGTCAGAAGCATCGTCCGCCGGACTCGAAGCTACGAAGAGAACCCGTATGGGTGTTTTCGTAAAACATAGCTTCACAGTTTAACAAACATTCACCGCAGTCCTGGAATCGAATGCGGCACCAATACCTTTCCGGGTTGGTCGCTCTGCCATCTTAGCTAAGCAGGAAGATAGCGTGATCTCATAGCGATCATGTGTTGGAATGTATAATTGAATCATGTATAATTGAATCGATCATGTTTATTGAATCATATGTTTTCTAATATTTGTATTCATTTTTGTTTTCGTTTTGTCACTGTGTGTAACCACTTGCCGAATTACGTAGGTACGTCGAACAATTGGTCCCGTTACTAGCCAGCCAGGCTATGGCCTGGCTGGCTAGTAACAAGTTTTGCCAAACAAGTTTTGCGAAGTTTTTTTGTACTGTAATCCAAGTCACAATTTAAAAAAAAGGCCGAAATAACCGACAACTCGAAGCACAGGAAGATTGAATTTGTGAAATCACTATCTCTGTCCTACTTCGTATCTTAGCGCTACTGTCGAATTTTTCTTTTCTTTTTTTTCACTCCACGATTCCTCTTGTATGTTCAGCATTTCGGCAAACCTGCTTCACCATAAACGCAAACATTTCTTGTACAGGGGCAGTAGAAATAGTTTAGATAAATGCTTATCCTAGCAGATGTCACAGAAAGAACAGTGGCAAAGATTGCGCGCCATACATTTAGCAGTAGAATGGCCTCTTTAAAAAACGCACGCTGGACAACCGCGATATGGCAGTCTAAAACATTCTGACTACTTTTAATGCGGTCTTATTTTGAGCGATCTGTGGGCCAATAGCCGAGCGCCGAGTTCCGCGTTGCTACGTGCAACGCAAATGCCCGCATTTCGTTCTCGTGTGAGGCTGGGAAGCCTACCTTACTTTTTTTGTATCTTTGTAAGTTTCCGGTCTCTTATTCTTTTAAACATCTTCACTATAACTCCCCTTTCTATAACGACCACTTTCCCTCTGGGACTATATAGTATTTGCCCTATATAGGTTCTCAATTCACTTCAGTTATATAGGTTCGCTGGTGTTCTGGCTACGCCATACGGACACTGGCGCCAAATTTCTCCGTGATGTTCTTATCACGAAACATTTACGCGTCCTAAGCGTGACTACCTGAGAGTTTCGTACTCAAATTATCAGGCGTAAATGTCCAACGACATCGGGGCGTGCGCCGCCGATCTCTGAGGTCACAGTCGCTGTCAGACACGTCGATTTAAAGGTGGCGCTGCTGTATAGTTTACTAGCCCGTACATTCGAGAATGGCCGGAACAGCATGGTCAATGCACGCGGGGGGCAACACACTGGGAAACCTGTTTACTTTTATATATGCCCACCTCTTTACTTAACGTGCCTATACCAGGTCGACACACTTTACCCCATATTTTAACAGTAATGTGCCCCAAATAATGGTCATTTGTCCGAGGAGGAGGAGGAGGAAATAAATTTATTGAGTCCTGAGGGACCCCTTCCCACCCACTCTTTGTTTAGTGGTCGGCAGGGGTCGCGGGCAGCACCGACCTTGGGACGGGAAGCTTATTTGTCCGAAATATTTCCGATTTCAAGCCTAAAGTAATTTGAGCAGTCGGTATTTACATGAAGGAGGGTAAAATTCACCTGCGTTAAAAAAAATGTCTGAGAACGCCTAAGCACTTCTTACGAGTTGTGAATGCGAAAGCATTACTGTCCAACTGAACGGCACTGAGCCGCCCTTCGATTTTTGCGCTGCGATTAATGCACCGTAGCGGTATGTGCTGCCCAAGCCAGCTGGCAGCAGCAGCAGCCTGCGGTGCCAACGCCGCATGCCGCCGACGCGATGATGCTGATTTATTGGCGTCTCCTTCGAAACGGAGCGGTCACTAACAGCCACATAGCGACTTGATTTAATCAGGAACACCCCACACGGCGACGCCCATCGGGCGAGGCGTCACGGCAATGCTCTCTCCTCTCACGTTTAATGTGAAATCAACGTGGTTTCATTCATTTATTCACTCATTCATTCTCTCACGCAACACCTGGCGCGGTTTCGCCTCGCAGGTATTTCATTCGCCCGCTCTGCCAACGCTTCCTAGATAGCACAAGGCCTGTGCACTTCGATCCATGACGTCACGCTACCTTGCCCGACTGCCATCGAATCTAATGGGGATGCTCACGAGTAAGCCGCGGTGATTTTGACGTCACCGGTTTCGTCACGCCGGACTTTACCGTGGAAAAATTTGGTCCGAGTAGCTTGACGACACAAAGTAGAGGGAACAGGTCTGCTATTCAGGAGGCGTTGGCTCTGCTCCGTCGATGAGCGCTAATGTCGAGAGCGAGATCGACGGTGACGTGGCGTCGCGGTGATGCTCTCTCCCCTCAACCAATACCTGGCGCGCTAGTGAAATTGAAGGCGTCCCTTTCGCCCGCTCTGCTCCATCGAGGCGCGCTCAGGACTTGACGTCGCAGTCAATGGCTGTGTGAGCCTAGGTCCCGTTTCACTGCTACAGACGACAGGCACCGGCTTTTTCGCTCCATGGGCGATTTGACGCTTTCGCATTTAATAGAAATTCGTCGCCAACCATCATGTTAGAAGATGTAATCACGATGCCCAGAGCGCGTGCTAACTTTATATTGCGCATGGGAAGTTTTAGTAACATTCCTTTAGATCCAACGGAAGATAGCCAAGACATCCAAACCCGCGCTGTTGTAGCCGTTATATACGGTAAACAGGATCAGTTACTTATAAACATCTGAAAATGTTTTCATTTATGAGAAGTTACCGATTTTAAAGTGTATCCTTAAAAACAAGGGTTATATTGAATGCAGTATAGCTTTACTCACCCGCTTAACGGTCAAGGCCCGAGCTCTCAAAAGATATTTGCTACTGAATTGCACCCGTCTCTCTAGGGAGTCGAAATTAGTTCTAGTTTTGGAATGCGGTCGGCAATAACAGAGGGAGCGCCGATATATATATATATATATATATATATATATATATATATATATATATATATATATATATATATATATATATATATACGTGAGGAAGCGCGAGATGAAAGCCTTCGCAGTTTCATTGCAGCCTCTACTCTTCTCGTAAAAAGAGTTTTAAAAAGAAAGGGAATGCCTGCGGCATTCCTGGCATCACTAAGAGTCCATCGTGGTGTCTCTGTAAAGGAACACGGGATTGCGACACCAGCAGATAAATGGGGAAAGGTGCGAAACGAGTCGGGCGAAATTGAGGTCATAGAAGAAATTACGAGGAAACAAGCAAAATACCAGAAAAGATAAAGGACGTTTAGGGGAAGAAAACGACTCTATCGCGGAAGAACAAGACGTGATGAGTTTCAATGTTCGTTTTTGTCGCCTGCCTCTCGCTCTCCTTCGATACTTTTTGCTTCCTCTCTTTCCCTAATACTTCCCCATGCAATAATGCAGGAAATCTCTGCGAGGCTCCCATTCTTCCAGTCTTCCTTTAGTTACCCTGTTTCCCCTTTCTTCCCCAAATTCGTTCTTGCTTTGTTTGTTGTCGTTGTTTGAATTCTTCTTGTGTTCTTTATTTTTCTTTTTTGCCGGAAATTAATAGAGGAAGCGTGTCCGAGCAAACTTTTCTCTTATTTCTGCTCAGCGTTATTTCGCACGCAGCCTTAGCGACATTTGCGAAGCACTGCCTTTTGAAAATGGCGTCGCCGGTCGACGTAATGCAGCTGCGAGAAACACGGAAACACCGTTACGTGAGGTATTGTCGTTTCGAAAGACATGATGCGTTTCCGTTACCCGCTTTACATGGTCCAGGTTGGACGGCGTTTGTTTCGTTAAGTTTACTCTTCAATATGGCTGCACTTGCTGTTTTGGCTTTCCGTGCCCTACAATCCGAGGCGGTGGTGAGCACACTGTTACCTTACAGTGAAGTAGCATTGCCCTATGGGTAATTGGGCTATTACCAAATGTTAGGCATTTATCTTAGTTCTCCCGGATCGTTTTTGTTCTCTTGTTGATGTATTGTCGTTATTTGGTAATTGTTTACGCAATATGCAAAAGGAAATTGTTTAAGGCTGGCAGTCAAATGTAACTTGCAGGGTCGGGTTTTTCTGAGTTCCGTCATATCGTTTCTTTTTTGCGATCCTCCTTTAATTTTACACGCTGATTCTCTCCGGTGGTCCTCCTCATGAAGTCGCGCCCTTTAAATATCGCCCCGAAACTGCTGTATGGCAGGATAACGCTTCTGCACTCAAAGGCACTGGGCTGTTCGCATATAATATACGCATTGTTCAAGCTGTAAATTAGAACGCCAAGCTGTGTGCCAATGCCGCGAAAACATTGGGCTTTTTTTTTCTTTACACCGTGATATGGCAACTTTTCACAGTAACTGTATCATTCAAGCAGGACACTGGAGAGCTGCTCGGCTAGTTTTATACGTGTTCCTGGTACTGGCAGGCAAACTGGCACGCGTAAAAAACGGAGACAAAGCAAGCGCTTGCGAGAAAAATAAGGTATTTTTTATCGAAGGATTATATGTACACGTGACAGGCGAAGCGGATTGGAGTTACTGAAACTTAATTACTCCTTGTTTTTTGATTCTCTGAGTGTTGGTCGCATATCCAGAAACGAATGCATGGGCCGCGTATATCCGTGATGGGTGCTTATTCTTTGGCCAATGCACGGCGAAATTATTTCGACCTAAGAGATAACAAACCTGCACGCCTGTCAGAGGAAGAAATTTGGGTCGCCGCCGACGTTCCTTCCCTAATAAGAGCGGGCCGGATCCCGCTTTTCTCTTCAGCCTCCATACTGTTCCGGTATCCCCACCGCTGAGGGGTTTTTCTACCCGAATCGCAGAAAAGAAAACGCCTGCGGAACGAAAAGAACGATATAGCTAGAGGTAAAATTCGCCTGACAGATGTGGCCTGCGAAGAACGGACCGCCAGATACTATTCCCGAATTTGTTATCCTTCCTTCACTTGCGCCCTCTTATCCGGGTTTCCCCTTCTTCCCCTTCTGTCTCTCCCCCAGATTCCCACGTTCCAACCCTACAATCAGTATGTGGTAGCCATGCCTTATGCAATTCGAATATCGCTTATGACTTGTTCTTATTCATAGCCGTATTTCGGTACTGCTGTATATTTGTGTAGTTCGCGCGCGCGCTATACATTATTCCACTTCGCACGCTTTCTCTTTTTCTTTCGCCAGTTGTCATTTCCTGCCTTTGGTGTGTGTTTGTGTGCACACGCCCTTACGTTTCTATTTGGGCGTCATAGTGCGTTACGTGTGCGCTTTCTCTCTGTCTCTCTCTCTTTCTGTGTGTGTGTGTGTGAGAGAGAGAGAGTGTGTGTGTGGCGTTCGCTCTTTTTTTTAGTCTGTTTGTGTAAGATCATTCTCTGCCATCAGCTACCAGTTTATTTTTTTTCCTTTTCTTCGTCTGGCCTGCCATCGCATCGCCCTTTTCACAAATCGCCCTCCCTTATCGGGAAGCTCTGAGCACTTGTCCCTTAACGGCGTTCGGTTCTCCGCCCCTTCTGTCTCGCTTCCCTGTTCTACCGACTTTCGTTGTCACTTGTTTCTTTTTTTTCATGTGCTGCTTCGACAGTGCGGGTTCGTTCAGTGACGATAGGTGCCGGCATGTGTTGTTAGAGAGGGGCGGGCGGTAGACGCAACCTGTTTCTGGGCATTATGTGCGTGGCCATTACGAAGGCGGCTGTATATAGGGGCCCCGCTTTTGTTGTTTCTTCGCGTAATCTGTTGTTGATCCAGCCGTCCTGACCTACACGAAACGGCAAGCGCGACAGAACCGAAAGTGGCGCTCACATAACGATCTTTCTTCTCCCACTTTCTTTTTTATTCTTTGTGTGTCTGAGGCGTCATTCCAGCTTAGGCGACCGCAAAGCCTAATCGCGAATGTCCAACCCCAGCCAATGATTGCCCTAGACCCTTGTGGTGCCTCGATCGATATCATTCTCCTTGCGTTTTGTGTGGCCGCCAGTTGTCCTTGCTTTGTACATCCGTTTTCCTTATAGTTTCTGCATTCAATAATCTTTTTTTAAACGCAGGTAACTTCCCCGATTCTTTCTTTGGCATTGTTGCCTGCTGGCTTCTCACCTGTCTTTTACAGCATATTAAACTAAGTTATGCGGCACAACGTTCAGGAATTGTACCGCGTTTTATGAGGCGCCACGTAGTGGAGTGCCCCCAACCTGTGCATCATTACCGTGTACCTAAAAACTCATTAGCTTCCGTGCATTTCTCAACACTGGAAATGAGGCCGCTGCGGCCGGGAATCGGACCCATGACCTCGTGTTCAACAGAGCGATGCCGTAGCCACTGTGCCACTGAAGCGGGTACTGCTTTTCGCTGATGTTTAGAAGCGTTGAGTGCCTACGCCTCAGTTTCGTACAGAAAGCAGCTCCTTGATTGAGAACATGCTCACCCGCACCATTTTATTCGCACTGAAGTCAAAAAGGCTAGGAGTTTAGCTTAACAATACACTGCCACGCACTACAACGTACTGCTGACGCCCACTGGCTCCTTGGTCTTCACTGTTGACTTCAACGTGCATCACCAGGTATGGGGAAGCACCAAGGTTAGCTTCGGACAGCAGAATGACGGCAGCCTAACGTATCGGCGGATCGCTCGCTTGGGCTTGACTGATTTCCAGGCACTTTTCTGCGTGTGCACACAGTGTTGCCTCTCTCGCGGTTTCCTCCTTCTGTTCCCCTTTCCCTTCCCCCAGTGTAGGGTAGCAAACCGAATGCTCGTCTGGTTGACCTCCCTGCCTTTCTTCTCTTCGCTATCTCTGTCTCTCCTTCCGTCCTTGGGCTCAGAACCGACGCCACCGACCCGGCGTCCCCAGTTGCCCCTGCCTTTGAGAAGTGACACATCATCATCATCATCATCATCATCATCATCATCATCATCATCATCATCATCAGCCTGGTTACGCCCACTGCAGGGCAAAGGCCTCTCCCATATTTCTTCAACAACCTCCTATATGAACACAACCAAACGGCGGCGGGGTAATCATAGACGAAGATTTGTCGGGCGTACGGCTGGGATACGGCAAGTATTCCAGGGTAACGTGCAAAAGTAGAAAAAAAGACACAAGAAGAAGTTACGAGGTGAGGCTGTAAGGTGAAAGGAGCCGCTATATTCGTGTCGCAATATTCTCGATTACCGCTCTGCGATCCCCCAGTGATCCATCTAAGTGACGGGCACAGGCGCAACGGCGTAGACGTAGTGCTATACATGAATGGGAAGCGGAGCGAGATTCGGCCTGGCCCGGACACGATACGCGCAAAGCAAACCATCGTGTTCGACGCGAAGGATGACAAGAAACAGGCTCCGCGCCCTGGTTTAAGGGTAAGCGGGCACGCCAATCTCGCACCGCGTCTTCCGAGACGAAAACGGCGATGCTATCCGCGCCTCGAGATCACGCAGGCGAGTATCGATTACCGGAGAGAACTTGTTTCGTTCGCCGTTGCAGAGTCACGTGCCATAGCTTTAGCCATGGTATACCTCGGACTTTTTTTTTTCGGTTTTTCTCTCGATAAAGATGTAATTCTGTTTCAGGAGGGTGATTTGCTGGCCGAGCCGGTAATGCATTCTCGAGTTAGGCAGCGCGAAATAACCTAGACGGGAACGAAAGAAAACAGACATTAGCGCAGACTGTCAACTGAGGAAGTAATATAAAAAGCAGTGCGTTTCTGATACGCTTTCTCCACAGACGCTGAAAAACGGACATGTTTGTGCCACGTGTGTTTTTCAGCGCGTCTATATATATCTGTCTTGTTCTTGTTTTGTTTTTAATCAAATCCTCAGTTGATTGTCTGCGCTGTGTCTGGGCTTTCTTTTGCTACCTCTATGCTATATCGCGCTGCCTAAGCCGAGATTTCTGTTTCGGAATTATTTGACGTCGCACACATTTCTTTTTTCTCGCATAAGTACAAGTATTCATGCCTTGTAATGTTTTTCTCACAGTAACAGAAGAAAAAAACACGTTGAAGACAGGTGTTTCTTCTATCCTGTTGCTTTCGGTTCTTTGGCTCCCTTCGTCTCTTCCACTAAGCGCTAGAAAAATCTTTTCAATACCGACGCGGCTCCAATTAGTCTAACTTTCTGTGTTGACTGCTGCTTGTTCCGTGAACTTGTTTTGCAAACGTATGCTCCTAACAGGCGTGATTTCGCGTGCATGCGCTCGATGTCTATTTCCTTACTGTCTTTTTGCATTCTACTCCCCTATACCCCAGCGTAGATTAGAAAGCCTTACTTTCTCTCCTGCTTCCCCTTTATTTTGTCGCTTTCTCTCCTTCTTTTCTTCTTTTTTCTTTCTTTTTTCTGTCAGTCTTTCTTTCGTTTCGAGCGCAAATGAGAACATAAGCAGCGCCAACCATCCCAATTCACCGCCTTGTCGAACATTTCAAGACAGCGGCTGTAGGCGTTGTGTCTTGCCTTCACAGCTGCGGAGCAACACACCGCCCTGCAATGACGTCATAGGTCACTGCACCCAGCTGTAACAGCTAGTAGGAGCGTACGGTGTGCGACGCGAAGTTTCTCCGCAGCGCATGCTCTCGTTTGAGTCTCGAACGAATGAGTTGCTTGAGAGATAGAGAGAGAGGAATATAGGAAGGCAGGGATGTTAACCAGTTAAGGGTCTGGTTGGCTACCCTACGCTGGGGGAAGGGAGAAGGGGAAGAGAGAGAGATTCGAGCAGTGACTGCCAGCTAGAGTAGTTTTAGATTAGGGGACGTAAGCCGGTTGCCTACGCAAGAACTAGGGGGCGTGGTACTGCGCATGCGCAGACCCCTACGTCTCGGTCTGCGCATGTTCAGTATCGTCGCCCCTAGTTCTTGCGTACGCACTCTGCTTGCGTCCCCTAATCTAAATCTCTCCAATGAACGGGGGCAAAGGCCGTCTCCACCAGAATTCCGCGGAGCATGCCGGTAGGCGTTGAACTGGTACTCTACAATAAGATATTGGACACGCCGCGAGCGCCCTCTGAGCAGGCTTCTACGCGTCGCTGCGAAGAATTCCCCCCCCCCCCCGCCCCCTGAGCAGTCTCCTCTCTAACATATACACCGACTCTGGCGTCTGCGTTCTCTCCTACCTGGTTTGATTCAAGCGCATAGCACCGCCGGTGCGAAAGAAGGTGGTCGGGGAGATGGAAAGGGGGCACTGCGTCTCTCCTACGCCCGGCGGGGTTAGCTCGTTGAACTGAGAGTCACGCCTCACTTGCTCTGCCCCCCAACGTGAACAAGAAGGCGTGAAGGAAAGGCATCTTGGCCTGCGAAGAGAGTCTCACGTTGTTTGTAGGCCCTCGCCCGGCGCACCCAACTTCCTATATAAGCTGAGACGCCTCCTCTACAGTAAGTCACACCCTTTCTCTCAATCAGTAGAGTCTTGGTCTCTGTTCGAAGACTCTAACCCTTCGTTTAGACCCCCCGTCCGTCGCCTGTCTCGTCTGAAACATTCTCTGCTTCCCGATCCCTGCGCCGAATCCTTCCCCCCACCACTTTCCCGAATTCTCCTTCTCGAACCTTCGTTCACTCTCCTCGGTGCCTTCTGCGGTACAAGAAAGAGAGTGAGCGAAAATGGCCGAGTGGCTGGGAGAAATCTAGATTCGTTCGACTGGTGAGAGAAGGAGTTAAGGAAACCCGGACCCATCGACGACGCGCGAGCCCTCGGTGTCTATTCGGGAACGCTTCCCTAATGCCTCACCCGTGCACCACGCTCGGCTCTCGATCGCAGTCTCGCCTTCTCTAGCGCTACTTCTGCTCAGAACCTCGCCACTCACTTTGAAAAAAGCCCTCTCCTCCGCCTTCCACACTGACCCTTCGGGCTTCGCCTAAATTACGGCACGTATGGACGACGAGGCGGATTCTAATTACCGGGTATCTATGCGTGCGTCTCGCGGAGTATGGCCACATGCGAAACTTGGGGGAAGCGATGGCAAACAGAACTAATGGGGCAGACAGCTCCGTTCCCTCTCGTCTCCCTTCTCTCCGTAAACTAACTGATGTACACGCACGCACGGGGGAACATTGAAAAGGTGCCGGCGATGCAGCTGGACAGGTGTCGCAATTACTGGAATAAGTGACCAGGTTTAGCGGGACCGCCTTATACTGCGGCCACACGACGTGTTTCGTCCCAGCCCTCGGCGGCGGTGTGCTTGAGTTGTGGCGGCCGCACCGGAGACAGGGGCCTTCGTTTCCTCAGCAGCAGACTAGTCGCCGAATGCGACTGCACACGGGAGATGAGGGTATTTGAGACTGAAGCCCGCGGAGATGCCAAGACCCTCTTTGCGAGTGGCGGATTAACTTGCTCGGCATAGTTTAAACATTCTAATCGAGGCAACTGCTATTCCCTTTCAACCTGGCTTACCCTGTTAGTTGGTGTCAGGAGCTGGAAAAGTGAGGTTAAAGTGCTTTAGTAAAACTTCTTGGAAAGGTTTGTATACTTTCAATCTACTGCATAAAAGACGTGAAACTATACCGGCAAACAGAGTATGTACTTCTTACCATTTGGGTATGTCATATATATATATATATATATATATATATATATATATATATATATATATAGAGAGAGAGAGAGAGAGAGAGAGAGTGCGCTTTGGTGTTTAAAAAAATCACAGTACCAGCGTACTTCACATTGCCGCTAACCTACGTCATCAACGTTGTCGATTGGTATGTCCGCGTGCACATAACCTTCATATAACGTTTGATGTATGTTTTACAAGAATTTCATATATGTCATCGCGTTTCCTCGGATTTCTCGTCCTAGCGCAAAAAAACGGACGAAAGACCAGAAAGAGCAATTCGAGAGCAGAGAGCATACAGTCACAATGGAAAAAGGATAGAAAGTTGGGCGAGTTGGTACGCTAACATAAACAATCACTTAACAACCCTAGTGAATTCGACTTCGCCCTACCATCTGCTAGCCGCCTGGTTAGCTCAGATGGTAGAGAGGCTGCCCCGGAAAGGCGGTGGTCCCGTGTTCGAGTCCCGGACCAGGACGGATTTTTCTTCAACTATGAGGCTTTTCTTTCGAGGAACCCGTCTGGGTTTCCTTTGTAGCAATTGCTACGAATGGGTGGATGTCTTATTTTCCCTTTCTTCATTACTTCTCTCCACCTTGCGGGTTTCCGCAGAACTACTACATCTAACAACCCTAATGCTTCACTTCTAGCGTCCCAGTTTCAACTGCGGTTGTGAACATTCGTTTGAAGTCACAAAAGTCCTCTCAGGACACAAATGCTGAACCACAGGCGAAATAATTGAGGCGTTGGAGTTTAAAAGATTAGGAGAGAGCTCTGTTAGCCACGCATCCATATCTTTGTTAGAAAGCAAATTTCAATATCTTCTCAGCACCTATGTCAATCTCAAGTAGTGCCCTTTGTTGGTCGGCTTTTTTTTTTTTTTTTGGCTTCGCTACCTCTTGATATGTTTAACTGATAGCCTTTGGACTTTGTCACGTTCGTATGCTGCGGTAGTTGCAATCACTTATATATGTGTTGCTAGTTTCATTAAAGATTTGGTTGAGAGTTAGCGCTCGTTCTGTCTTCCTGCAATCTGTGTGTGAGTGTCACTTCGCGCTACAATCCAAGAACAGATAGACACATCCGGTCAGATTTCAAAAACTGTCCCGCTTTGGCTCACCGGTTTCTCCTTACCCTGCCAAGCAATCATTATCGACCATTTACGTGGAGTTCAGGAGAAAATAATTGATGTCGCCTGCGCCAGCCGAGCAGTGAGTAACGACTTGCACAAAACCAGCAGCCAAGTCAAGCGGTACTTCAGCGCCAACCTCCCGTCAACCCGATCGCGCAGCGTTGTGGTCATTGTTGAATTACAGAACGGTGAGACGCTGTGCAAGAGTACCTCGGCACCCTGACACCGAAGCAGGGCCATGTCCTTGGCCGTGTCGACGAAATGAATTGTTACTGCGTGATCTCGCGGCGCAGTTCTCGGTGTTTCGACATCGGCCCTATCGCGGTTCTAGAGCGATCCTGCGGTTTCAGCAAAGAGACGCCGATTCGCGTCGTTCGCAACGCCGATTCACATTTATTTTTCAGAACAAACCGGACCAGACGGCGCAATGGCCGCTTTTTGTGTGTGTGTGTATGAGAGAGAGAGAGAGAGAGAGAGAGAGACGGCAGCACCTCCACAGTGTGGATAAGCGATGCTACGCTTGCGAAGCCTTGGTGCTCGGGTCACACGAGCCTTTCACAGAGAGATGACGCGAGGGCAAAGAACGGTGCTTCGCGTTTCGGTTACCCAGCGTGGTTGAACGAGAACCAAAGTGATTCGTCACGCGTCCATCGCCGACATTACCAGAACCTTTATACGTACCCCGCATTATACGAACACTAGCTCCTTTGCTCGGTGGGACTCCTCGACTGAGATGATGATAATGATGATGAAGAAGACGATGATGATACTTGAACACCTCGTGTGAAACAAGATGGTGGCACGTGTCATCAGTGCCGTTCTTTCTACTTTTCTGCCGGATGTAAACCTTCCCATATATTTAAATTCTAAGCTACAATATTCCTACGCGACCCTATCCACAGACAGCTTCATTTATGTTGTTCCTACCTTCCGAAAAAAAACTTAATGCATTGGTCAAGTCCCCTGTCCTTAGGTTTACGCGCACGTTAAGAGAATCCCAGGTGTTCAAAATTAATACGGAGTGCCCCTCCCCCCGACTACGGCGTGCATCATAAGGAGGTCGTGGTATTGGGCTTTAGAACCCCAGAACCTTACATATATTTCTTGCTTTTTGAGTCAGAAGCTGTACACCTGTAGTTCACGATCGGCGATAAATCGCAGCATGACTAACGGTGAAAACTCCTTCCACCATTCGTTGTATACATAGGCGCGGGAAGCGGCGCATTATACAGGGTGGCGGTTGGCACGCGTGGTTTCAAAGCTCGTTCGTTGCGCATACGCTGGGCACACAAGGCGAGGGAGTTGGAGTTTGTTAAGCGTTCGAGCGTGCCACACATATTTTTGCGAGGTTCACATATATATATGTTTGCTGCTGGTTAACATATATATATATATATATATATATATATATATATATATATATTCCTCCAGCGGCGTCCTCTGGAGCTCCACTGGTGCTCGCTGCTCTCGAGCTTCCTCCATAAGCGCGCCCATAACCGCCTTTCATCTACACCCCCGAACCCGTTAACGCCAGTTGCCCGCAGCTCCCCCCTCCCCCCTCCACTCCCCGACATCTCTCCTTTCCCATTCAAAGTGCGCGCGTAGGAAAATGTCGAGCAACTTTGTAAACCGACGAGTGTTCTGTCGCGCTTTGTAAACGCTGGTGAAACTGCGCGAGCGCTGTTTCAGAGCTGTGCATTGAGACGTCGTTATTGTAACTTCACACATAGAGCCTCTTATATCCGGATTGTCGCAGCTGTGTATCTGTGACACCAGAAAGCTCTCCCCTCCGGTGTCGTTACTTTTTTTTTTTTTCGCGAGGAGTAGCCACGGAAATGTAAAGGGTTTTCTCGCTTTGTCAACTAGGGAAACGTGTTCGCAATGACTTCAAATAGAAGAAATGTGGCTCACACGTATAAGTCGCGTATTTAGCTATCATGTGTATTTCACTTGACATTTGTTTATGCGACAGCACGTCAATTTCTTTGAAAAGCTGGGAACCAGCTGGTGGGTCTTATATCTTTAGGCAATACTGCCACTCGTAGTCCGCGTAGTTGTCGGCTAAGCTTACTTATTTGGGCCTACTTCTGTGAATTTGAGTGTGCGCTGTAATACACGTACAATCACAAATTGTTAAAGTTGTTATGCTAACTCCAGCCTCACTGAATCACATGCTGCATTACACAAGGGAGCTAACCCTGATCGAATTTGACTCATTGTGATGCCAAAACAAAAATTTCTCTGAGATGTGCGCCAATCTGACAACCGGGGGCGTATTCCCGTATACAGTAACGTTCGAGGATAGTTTTACGCTCGAGAGAGAGAGAGACAGAGAGAGAGAGGAAGGTAGGGAGGTTAACCTGAGGGGAAGATCCGGTTTGCTACCCTACGCTGGGGAAAGAGGAGAGGGGGAGGTAAAGTGATAACAAAGTAGAGATAAAGAAAGAAATTACGCTCGAGAGAATCAGTATTGCAGGCGCATGCTCCAAAGGGTCGCTAGACGCGAAAAAAAAAAGCTCATTCGCTCTCCTACATGGGCTGGATCTCGCGAAATCTCGCGACAGTGCGCGACTGCGCCGCCGGAAGTGGCCGCACGAGAATTTTGGCCCCCGATAGCAGGAGCGACTGCGAAGGCATACGTAAACGAATTCTCCCACACGCACAGAAGTTATAGACCGTTTCATCGGGCGAGGAGGATAGGGCGCGCGGAGAGCCTTTCCTCCTCTCTGGCTTGGGCGATCCGGCGCGGCGCTCCTTGAAGGTATTGCTGTCGCGTGCTGCGGAACGATGTTGAGATGTTTTAGACGGTACTTTGTGAAATTTACGCCGTGTCCGTTCATATAAGGTCGTCAGGGAAGCCTTTCGGTGCATCGGTAACTACAGTAGGCGGAAATATCTTTTGGGGGCGCAAAAATGTGAAGAGTTTTTTCAGCCGCGGTGTACGCACATTATCAGTCGCGGTGTGTGCATGTTATGTGAACTATTTTGCTTATATCGGTTTTAATTCAACAAAGAAAAAAGGTGTCCATGTATTAGCAGCGTGAAATGGTAAATCTGCTCAATATCTGATCGCTTGGCGTAGGGAGTAAAACATAAAGTATAAGAGCGCATGCTCGTGCACGGCCAACTTAAGGATACCACGAAACATCTAAGCGGCAGGCGCAATCAAATATTTGTGATGCACCGGCATCGTTCTCGCGCATTTCAAGTCTAGTAGGCTTCAAATTGCCATATGTCTACGGTAGCCTTCCTGCATGAGGCCGATGGCGCTGCTCAACACAGCGATCACTGCGGATGGTGAACCAGCACGGTACATATGTAAGCTGTGCGCTTCGGCATTGCCTTTTTTGCCTGCATACAGCCATAATATATGAGGGATCGCATAAAAAGAATGCGATGCCTATTTTCGAGGAGAAAATTTCCTTAATACGTGTGAGTGCGTCGTAGAGAACGGAACGAACACAACCGAAAAAGAAATTCGGTTATCATCCTCTTTCTCGAAAAAGCAAGAGAAAACGGGCTAACGTCGCAATAGGGCCTCGCATGGTCACGCCGCACAACGTTTATAAATATATAACCGCTGCTGCGGTATGCTTGGACCATGCGGTATATATAGAACAAAGATATATATAATATCCAGCACCTACCACTGCTTAGGACGCTCACGCAGTTCGTAAACAGTCCCTTTGCTGGACAAGCGTAATTCAGGCTGTAAGGTATGCTGCTATCACTTGCCAAAACTATTTTATTCAGGGGCGGAAACCTTATCCATCGAACCAAGTAGTCACGCGATGTAACCTGCAGCGAACAGTTTGAACGCTTGTCAAAGTATAACATCACAGCTCCTATCGTAGCAGAACGTTACCCACACTCACGCTGTTACGATCGTCGCGTATGTTTCATGGCTCCTAAATCGCAGCTCACAAATAGAGGATAATACTGCAATGAGGTCACATTAGTGATTGGAACATTCAGAAATACACAATTGATCTCCGAGGCTGATTGTAGACTCGAATATGCGCGCACACATCGCGCTGCGTGTTCCGTCCACCTCAACGCCAGCAGAAATTCCGGCCATGACGCCTTAAACCACTTCAGCACGTCTCACAGAAGCGTTCACCACGTAGAAGACGCACGTCATACTAAACAGACCGCACGACCGCGAAAACAAACGCCAGAACCTGCCGCCTAGCGTATACCTGCCATGCAAAAGACCGCTTTCACCCAAGCCAGTATGGCGCTGCTCATAGGCGGCGCCACTGCGTTCACAATATGGCGGCGCCTACGAAAAAACGGTCTATAGGAGCCTGTTTTGCTGGACCGTAGCATCGCCCGAGGGCAGCTGCAGTTTCTAACGTTTTTCCACGTAAGCCGCGTTGCAGCAGCGTGACGTCAACTCTCAGAGCTTGCAGCCGCACAAATACGTAGCTGACCTCCAAGTGGCGCGGTATCTATATTTGTTACGCGCTATTCCCGCGCGCTGAAGCATGCATCCTGCAGAGCATGGAAGAATGCGCTAGAAAGACGGTGAAGACGTCGATCAGAGTAGCGCTCGTGTTGTTGTTCTGCCATCTAGCCCCGCAGCCGCCTCTCTCTGTACATATTCTGTAAATACAATTTCGTGTCCATTTTCGCTGCTCTCATCCCCACGGCAATCTATATATATATATATATATATATATATATATATATATATATATATATATATATATATATATATATATATATATATAAGGTGACGGGAGAGGCAAAATAATAATGGTCCAGAAAACGCGCACATAAGTTGTATTCTATCCGAAAGGGGTATGCGCTGGGTAACGTTCTTTAACTTTTGTTTCTTGTTGCGCTGTTACCCAAGATGAAGATAAACCGACTCGATCGAAAATCAATTCTGTTAAACGGTAACATTTAGTTTATAATCGTTGAGGATTAAGTTTGAAACCGAATTCAGGGCTCTGACACACGTTGAGTTGGTTTTACATTCTATACGGATCATGCCGTTGCAGGCCAACATTCGCCGCACAAAAACCATTGCGGAAGTCCCATTAACGCTTCGCATATCTATGCAAATCAGATAAACTCCTACGCGTCAAAGATGGCGAAGCTGTACCTGGGATTTTAGACGCACTTTGGGAGTTCTAGGAATCTGATTTGTCACTGTGGGATTGTTTCGTTGGAATCTAATTCCTCAATATATCTTCACTACTGATGAGGTATGCAGAGGTAGTTTGTAACGTTTCACTACATATAGCGTACTCCCTCGTTGTAGCCGCGGTTGAGTACGTACTCCGAAAAACTACTCAAAGCCTACCTTGCGAACTCTTCGCTATACATTCATGCCTTCTGACGCACTTCGCTAAAGTATTAGGGTTTAGTACTCCTTTGCACTCCGCTGTATCCGACGCATGTTCATGTATGCCGCGCCTACTTTGCTCTGTGCAATACCTCCTTCCGAGCCTTCTCGACACCGGCACACGTTGCTTGCACTTACTCTAACACCGTAAAACTGTAACACTGATGCACCCCGGATGCGCCTGTGCAACATCTTACTGGTTATCTGCAGTGCGAGGTCCAGGGAGAGGTCCTCCACCGCCACTTGAACCAACTTGAATCAGTTGGTTTGTCAAAAGGTTCGACTAACACTGAAAACTATAGCTGAAGTTGCCAAAGAATCATAATCCTAATTATTAAAGCGTAATTGATACCGGCCCAAGAACGTTTGAAGCCGCAAGCCCGAAGAGGCGACAAATTCGTGGTCCGGCGCCATCAACTGCCCTTACATCCGAGCTAGCCCACCAGCAGCACCTCTTCTAGTAATTTCAGTGGGAAGCCATGCGCGTTGACCCAAAAGGTGGGGACGAGGGTAGGGAAGGGGGAGGGTTATGTCAGCAGGTTCACGGTGGAGAGTAAAAGTTCGGTCCCCCCTATCGAGCGTGATGTTTCATCATGCCCTCAAGGGTCGCACGTGCTGCCGTCGCGACTTCTCTCTCTCTCTCTCTTAGTTTTCTTTTTTTTTTGGGCCAGGGTTCCTACCGCGGGCTGCACTCTCGAAAATTAATTAACTAGCGCTGTTTGCTCAAAAAGCCGCGGGCGCCTGCGTCTGCCGATTGGACTGAACATTGAGACACGCTGTGCCTCCAGCCTGATGACGCCACTTTATCTGTCGCTATGAGAACCCGACATCGCTGGTTCAGGGAATTGTACGAACCTCCTCGAATCCCCGGTGGAGCGTTAGGAAATTGTTATTAGGCGCCGGGTTCGTGCTGTGTGTAGCGAGGTCTGCCGTTAACTATTTGTGTATTTACTGGTAGAGTAGTTAGGACCTCACAATTTGATTGGCTGTGCTCGTCCGTGATTCGTATTGCTCAGTCGTCATCGTCGTTATCGTGGACTCCTCGTCTGGCCACCTGCTCACTCTTCACTCCTCCCTGTCAATAGGACAAAAAAAACGAAACTTTGCAATTTCGCGTAATCTTTTCGAATATAAATTAATGCTTCATAAACGGTTAGTTATAACGGTTGCACTTCTCGGCAAATGTGAATAATAAATTGATGGTTCTAATCGGAACCCCTTTACGTGTTATTAGTCTATCTTTTTAAATGTGATTATACATATGACACACAAGGGGCTTCGGACAAGATTTCAGGCACCATTGCGAAAAGATAAAACTTGGTATTGCGAGTAATAAACGCTCGCCGTGGCCTCCCTTGTTTATATATTCACTCACTCGCGCTGCCCTGTCAACATGGAGCCCCGTTTGCCGGCACCCGGGTTGTTCCTGCTCAACAAATTCTCGAAAAATAAAATCTCAAATCTTCTTCCCAGCTCCTAGAATTCTCACCGCAGTTTCTAGATTGCTAAAGAACGAAATTCTCGAAGAATGCAGAAATGTCTAGTTATTTCTCCCACGGCGAAAGAGTACATTGGCCGCGTTGATAAGCGGCGAAAAACGGAAAAGTATCGCACTACAACATATTTCCTGATCCGGCGACTGTTACTGACGAAACACATTACAATGAAAATAACGGACGAGTTTGTTGCGGCACTGTAAAGCCTATTCCCGGTGCCTGTGAGATTAGAGGTCGGTCACATTTGCTCACATCGAATTTTGGTGTATTCAGAAAGCGGGGGGGGGGGGGGAGGGGGGAGTCACTAAGCAAGCGGGCAAAAGACAGGGGAAAGATCTCAATCTGTTCCCAAATCGAAGTGGTGCTTGCCTTCAGAAAGGGCTTAAGTGTGAGGAAACACGGCATGTCGGCGTTCCTACACATACATACACAACGCGCTCTATCGCTCAATACCTGTTCGCATCCCGAGCCTCGGGCGGAACTTTTTTCGTGCTTTTTCTCCCTCTCTCTCTCCCTCTCTCTCTCTCTCTCTCTCTCTCTCTCTCTCTCTCTCTCTCTCTCTCTCTCTCTCTTATTCACACAATATAGCAGGCATGCGACGTCTTTCTCGGATTCCCCGTCGATCGTCACCTCTGAAGCACTCGGGCACGGGTCGTGCCCACTAACGAGAAATGCAGCGCAGGGAAGCAAGAGAAAAATCTCGACAGACCCCGACACGCATGCGCTGATTGAGCGAGCACGCAACCTCCTCCAGGAACCCCCTCCCCCACTTTCCTTTTCTCGGAAGTTTCCATAACGAATGCAACGCGTCGACGTGCTTGGCACCTCCGAAGTGCAACGCGTCTCCGCGAATTCATTCCCGGCGGCCCGACAACGAACTGCGCCGTGAACGAGCTCGAAAAACATCGCTCCTCGAGTCCCATCAGCTCCGATCAATGATCAAGGACTAATGCCTTTGGGAACAAACTCTCCTGGAAAGGCTGTATATATAGTAGTGTGGTGACACTCCAGTGCGGCGAATTCTAGAAATTTTGTGTGCGTGGTAGCAAGTTACCCGTAGTGTGTTGTACTGATTCGTTAAAGTTTCTTCTCGAAGCAACTTGCGTGTCACATGAGCCTCCGAGATATCTATTCGCTCAAAAACTTCGCAAGTGATAGCAATCTATACTTAGTGTTCGCACGAGTACGTGTATGCTTGTCTCTTGTCTGTTATAAGCGTGTCTTGTGGAACACGTCAAATGAAACTAAAGAAAGATCTGAAAAAGCGCCAAGCAAGACACAGGGGGATAGATTGAAACCATCCAAAGTTTCGGTTTCAAAAATCACGCATGTCCCTAGGGGTTGCCGGCAATCCTATGATCAAATAAGATTGCGTAAAATAGATGCGGTTGCTTGCATTTTTTTTAGCAATCGTTACTTTGTAGAAATAAAGAAAGTTGAATGGACGGGAAATAACACTTATTTCCGTTTAGTAATTTTCTGCCATCCGTTGTCGTGAATCTTAAATAAGGCAGAGTGCAGGAAGTGGTTGTTCGCTCGCGTCCGATGACTTTCTTCGTTTGAGCTATGGCTTACAAAACCATAAGAAAACTACGCAATCCACAGCGTACACTAGAGCAGCAAAAGCAGCGATAGAATCATTAACCAAGTAATCATTGTAAGGAAAGAATGAGACATGATTGAGCCGTTGACAGAGGCTAATATCAAACGGAGATGTGTAACGACAGCCTACCTCAGAAACAGTCACAAACAACAAATTAGTTCGTGTTCAAAAATCACTAAAATGTTCATATAAGTACGATATAGGACAAGAAGTGACATCTATGTTATTACATTTAGGCGTGTTTAACAGGCGTGGTAAGCGATGGTGCAACATTTGAAGAGCATAGTTAGTGCGAGGGTGCGGCTCATACCAGTGTTTAGGCGACCGTGTACTGTATTCTGTTCTGTTTCTAATTAATTGCGCTAACGGCGTGGTGTATGACTGGCTTTGTTTTACTTGCGAAGATGAAAATGTTGATACAGACGAGTCTGATAGGCGTCAAGAAACGCAAGACGCAGGAAAGCAAGCCTGCTCATAAGCATTTTGATATTTTCGCGTGTCGTCTAAACATCAAATCTCAATTCAGTCATCTTAAGTTACGCGACATTTAGATGCAGGATGAGACGCGGATGAAGGCGCTGCGGAGTGTCTTTCCCATTCACAAGAGACCGCTTCTAGTGTTTTATTGCAGCGGAAATAAATTAAGCAAACGAAAGCAGGAACACAAAAGCAAAAGAAGGAATTTATATGGCATGGCGTATTGTCCGTGCGCCTGCCCTGAACGCGCGAATAAACCACGCTCGCTTGATGTGGGAAAGGGTGGCTGGTGAGCATGCCCCTTTCCCCTCCAATTGAACTCGGCACCACTGACGTCATGAGTAGGCCGTTTTGTGTTGTTTGCTAACGCTTTCAGAGTAGTATGCGAGGCAACCGCCAGGTGTGAAAGCGGCCTTGCCGCGGGGCGTCGGCTCGCAACGCGTATGCAATTTCGGCGTGCCTATAGAAGTATATAGGGAGCTATCGTTCGCTGAGTGCATGCTAAGGTCTATAACGACGCAAAAACCACGCTATCCCTGATTCGATGACGCCTACATGCACCTTTATGCCCGCCATCTTCCTGCGCGTGCAGCGTTCAACGTCACGTGATGTGCTCTGTTCCAGATGCGCGGCACAGTTGAAACAGGGAAGAAACCGCGAGCGCGAAACGATGCCGTTGTAAAAAAATTTGGAGGGCGCTTAAGCTTCGCCTTTAAAAGTGGAACGCGATTGATTCAAAGATCCCTGCCTGCTTCTCACGCTTCCCGGCAACTGCAGCTTAAGTAATATTTACCGGGAAACGCTGGCGGCGAACGCTATGCACGAGGACGAGCTTTCTGGTAGAAACGCGGCCTCTTGCTTACGTCATGGATGCAGGTGAGCACCATCTGGATGGTGTTGTAAGGAATCGGGCGCGCCCCTCTATCAACGGCAGGAACGCAGGAAAATGTGTTCGTGTTTGAGTTTCCGCGTAACAACGTACGTCTTCTCGTATATTCAAATTACGTTCCTACGCTGTCATGTCTGTAGGTTGCGTGTAAGTCGTACTTTACAATGTTCCTGGTGCATTTTACTTTGAGAAATTCGGTTCATTCAGCAGTGCATCTGCGCTGCACGGAGGGCCTGCGTGGTTCGGTGTGCGTGGTTCGGAGCAATTTTTCGCTCACAAGACGGTCGGCGATGGACGCCGGATGTTCTGCGACACGGCGCTCTCATCGCTATCGCGTTAAAAGCACGCCACCACCGGTGCGCCTCGTTACACCAGCGTTGTGACTGCGAGTACAATGTAAAATGATTAACACCCTTAAAACGGAAAAAGGGTGTGTAGTAGTTTATAACTCACAGCCTTACACCAAATGGTGTGAATCATAAAAATAAACACCCTAATACACCCTTTGGTGTAAGGGTGTGAGTTACAGACCAATATAAACCATTTTTAAATTTTAAGGGTGTAATCTTTTTTCACAGTGTACCCACATTCATGTAGTGGGCACTGTTCGTGTCTTTAGGCACATGTTACCACGCGTGTTTAGTTAGTCAGCGAATGATTACTGTAATTGGTACTAACTACGAAACTACAAGGCTTACTTCGTGATATAGCCTAATACATTGACATCGCCGCCAACACTTCGCCACTCTGGTGAAAGCGGTTTTTTTCCCTCGCGCCGTTCTTCACTCACTGGAATTCATCTTTAAGTGATTCGGATTAGCCGCCTTCTGCAGTTATCCACTGTTTGCAGCATCTCATCAGCTTGTAAACAATAGCGTTGAGTCGCGGTGTGTCATCAAACTCCACTTGACATAGCGGCGAAATGAGCGTCGAGTTGAGACCTATCTTTGTAGAAGACAATGATGATGATGATTTCCTTGATGAGTTTGGCGCTTACCCACTCGCGGGGATTGGCCAAGAGTCGGGCAGACTTTGCTTAAGTGTTCAGGAAATGGAGGTAACAACCTAAAATTTTGTTACATGAATTTAGGTGAGAGAAAATCGAAACGGTTCAGAAAACTGTCATGCTACGTAGAGGAAAAAAAATTATCTATACAAGCTTCAGCCGCGACGTAACCTCGTCTTTTTTCACACGCACGTAGCATTGGGCGCCGGCGTGTAGCCTGCCTTGCAAAGGGTGTTAGCGAGGCCTGGTGCGTCTGCGCACCGCAGACTACTATATATAGCTCCGACCGTGGGCTGTCGTCTGGTGCCGGCAAAGATCACCTGCTCGTAAAGTAAGAAAGAAAGAAAGAAAGAAAGGAAGGAAGGAAGAAAGAAAGAAAGGAAGACGACGTTTAGCTCGCGCGAATGCAGGAGTGCGAACGAACCACTTTGCGCTGCCTTCTGTTCGCGCGGTCTCCGACGCTGCCGTATCTCGCGCTGGCAGAATGAAGGCAGCGCCATTGTTTCGCGAGTCTTAACCCCGGTACAGGGCGCCTATAGCGGCAGTCAACGTACGAGCCGGGGTGAAGCACTTTGCAAAGGCATGAATGCAATCGCTGCGAGTGAGAAATTGCGAGCTCCTTTAACCCGGGTCTCTCGAGAAAACTTGTTAGCCGTTTGTTCTCTGGAACTTATTTCGAGAAGCGGCGGGAAATTGAGAATATTACTTTTGTGTAGATAATTTCTTTACTTGTCTGGTTAGTTAGTTAGTTAGTTAGTTAGTTAGTTAGTTAGTTAGTTAGTTAGTTAGTTAGTTAGTTAGTTAGTTAGTTAGTTAGTTAGTTAGTTAGTTAGTTAGTTAGTTAGAGCCTCAGGGCCGAATGCATTAAAGAGGGCAATAGTTACATGCGAAAAAGACTACTCAAATCCAACGCACATGTTAGAACCTATGTGAAGCGAAGATTTTCTGATTGGTTATGCCTATTTGACTGTTTTGGTTTAGTTTAATTGGTTTGACGAGTTAATGTATAGAAATTTAGGGGGACATGTGGCATTATGCGTAGATAAAGCACATTTATTCTGCAGCATCACTCCCACAACAATCGCTTTAGGCATCCGTAATCATTACTGCTGTGTACTTTTCGGGGGGGGGGGAGGGGAGGGCGAGCTACACTCGAAATATTTTTTGTTTTAATTCTGAAGATTTGCACAAGGCATATGGTAATTAAAAAAAAATGAACGAGAACTGCATCATATAAACGCGTGAAGCGCTTTGTAATGCAGGTACAGTCAACCACAAAAGCTTGCGGACCACGGGCCCACGTTCAGTTTCTGAGCAGCCTGTTGAAGTACTCAGTAAAACCGAATATCACATTGTTGCGCACATAAACTCTGACAGAGGCTGTAAATGCGAATACTATACTGCGTTGTGACGCTGCGCATATATTCAGCTTTCTCCTCTGATGTCGTTTTCCTTATAATTTTGTGGTTCACAGTAGCTGCATCAGTCAGTATGCGTATTTGCTGTCGGTTATCCAACGGGTAAAGTCCTCTGAAAACGTCGGGCTTTCTTTTGGCCTCCTTGAGCATCTTATTCTCGCGTTTAAGTAACTCTCGAGTCATTTAAACAATATGTCGTAAAATAGTATCGCTCAGAATTATCCTTGCCTAGGTGAGACGTAGTAAAACTCACTCACAGGCTCGCTCATTCGGTTGCTTGATCACAGCGGATCAATCAATCACTTTTTTTAACTGAAGCCTTGTTTGCCTGCCATCCCTTATGTTCACGTATTAGAGCCAATATTAGCGAAAACTGTACGACACACCAAGAGACAATCATAACGATAATTCTAAGGCGTTCAAAATTACAATCATAGCAACAATTATCACTCATTCGAAACAAAATTCCACGACATTCCTAAGACACACGTAACACAATCCGTAGGACAGTCTTAAGGCGCTCGAAAAGGCACTCATACCGACACCCAAGGCGTTAAAAAAGATAATCGACGCCACAATCAGAGGTCGGCAATTTTTATAGCATACAATTGAACGAACGGTTTGCTTATATATATAGATTACAACGTGTTTGTTCAACCTTGAATTTTTTGTTTTCCGGATGAATTTGTCAGCATTTTTTTCATTCTTTATTTCAAGAATTCTCGGACAAAACCATACTATCATTGATACCACGCGTGCAGCACAGCGGCGAATGAATGATCATTTGTTTTCGAGAATTCGATATTTAGGATGTATAATGAATAACCAACGACGCATTCGTCGCAAATTAAACTGCAATACTGCTTATTGCAATCGTCGCCATTTCTGTGCTTATATTTCTTCGTTACTTTCTTAATTTTTCATCGACGGTTTTTGTTCACGAAATTATCTTCGTTGTCTCTGCTGTTTTAGTACAACAGCGTTATAGGCGGACGTCACCTGCTTTGGAGGTCTGACCGTGTGGCCTCAAAAAGGTGCGCCGATCCCGGAGGCTGTGTGGTCTAACTCGGCCCCTCAAAGCTCTAGCTGCCACGAGCGAAGAATGCGAGCAACTTGCACGTGGCGCGCAAGCCGGACGCGAGAGTGACTTTGGCACGAGAGTAGCATATGCGCGCGATCGTGGCCTGCAATGGTAAGAGAATCGGGCTGCTGATCTAGAAGACAGGGGTTCGATCCCACTGTGGGTCGTGGCTTTCTTTATAGCGTTGTGGGCGGACTTCAAAGTGCGTGACCGGGGGTTGGTCAGGTGGTGTGGCTTGCTAAAACCGCACGTAGCGAAAACAATGTTATTGCACTATCCCTTATTTGCTTTGCAACCGTAGCTACCGAGGCGTTTTATACTTTTGTACCGTCGTGAAGAGAAAAGACGCCATTACTCGATCATGCGTGTGTCGCCTCCACAGGTGGCGCCGTTGTCGC